>NC_134689.1:107312115-107612115 GCF_050947455.1 Rhinoderma darwinii
GTGATTTTTAATGAAAATTCTTGGCAACTTGTCACCCACACTTTAGCATCTTAAATGTTATTCTGCTAATAAAACTGAGAAAGTAATGAGAGCGAGAGGAGACACTTAAAATGGTGTGGAATGAGGCTATAACATCTTGAAAAAGAACACTTACTGGGTACTTTAGAAATTAGCTACGTTCTGCATTCCACAATAATCAAATCTCTGATAGTTGACTATATGTTTCAACGTTGACTATTATTTTAGAGTTTAATCTGAAAATGAAAACTTATTTCTAAGATATATCTCTATTTGCTTATTGGTTTTTACCAACCAACTAATTTTCACAGATATTTTGGAAAAAAGGAGTTGACCACCAATTATTTTATTATGCTCTGCTCAAACCTGGTCATCAAATCAGGGGTCAAAAACTTTTGGCATTGTATACAAGTCATGTTGAACACCTCTCTAAACATTATACTGCATATTATCTTAAGTCTCCATATTAGATTAACCCCTTCCCGACATTTGACATATCCATACGCCAAAGTCGGGTAGGGGGAAGTATGGAACGGGCTCACGGGGTGAACCCGCTACACACGATGCCGGTGTCGGCTGTATGTTACAGCCGACATTTCAGAGTAACGAGCGCGATCCCGCTTGTTTAACTCGCTAAATGCCGTGGTCAATAGCCAACGCAGCATTTAAATAGTTAGAAAGAGGGGGGCGACCCCCTCTAACAGCTCATCGTGCCCCCCGCAATGCAATCGTGGTGTGGCGATGGTTGCTATGGCTGCCTGGGGGCCTAATGAAGGCCCCCAGGTCCGCCATCTTTGTGCTCCTATTAAGCCCTGCCTCCGGCAGGGCTTAATAGAAGCCTGTCAGAATCATGATATACTGCAATACATTAGTATTGCAGTATATAGTGCATTCAATCTAACGATCGCTGGTTGAAGTTCCCTAGGGGGACTAATAAAAAAAAAGGAAAAATTAGTAAAATAAAGTGGGGTTTTTTTATGTAAAAAAAAAATTAAAAAAATTTAAAGTTAAATTAAAAAAACGTTTCCCATTTCCCCCCTAGAGCATAGTAAAATAAACATAATTGGTATCGCCGCATCCGTAAAAGTCTGAACTATTACAATATATCATTATTTAACCCGCACGGAGAACGCCGTAAAAAAAATAAAAAATATTGTAAACGGCAGAATCTCTATTTTTTTGGTCCCCTCATCTCCCACAAAAAATGTAATAAAAAAAGTGATCAAAATGTCGCATGTACCCCAAAATGGTATCATTAAAATCTACAACTTATCACGCAAAAAATAAGCCCTCATACCACTTAGATGGAAAAATTGTAAAAATGTATGGCTCTCTGAATTTGGCGATTCAAAATTGTTTATATATATATTTGGTATTGCTGTATTGACCCACACAATAAAGTTAACATGTTGTTTTAATTGCATAGTGAATTCCGTAATAACGACGCGCAAAAAACAAATGCAGGAATCGCTGATTTTTTCATTTTCTACCCCACAAATATTTTTTTCCTCGTTTCCTAGTACATTATATGGCACAATAAAAGGTTCTACGAAAAACTACAACTCGTCCCGCAAAAATCAAGCCCTCATAGGACTATATCAACTGAAAAAAACAAAAAAAAAAAAAATTATGGCTTTTGAAAGGTGGGGAGGAAAAAACAAAAATGAAAATTTGAAAAAAAGGACTGCGGTGGGAACATAGCAGACCTTGATGGACATTAACTGAATGTCAATGCAATTCCTTAGAGGCCATAATAATGTCATAGAAGGGGTTCACATTTATTTGAATATCCGCTTTGTAATACTACATTTGCCCTTAAAGTGTAGCTAAATGTTTGACAAACTTCTGACATGTCATAGTGACATGTCAGAAGTTTAAATCGGTGGGGGTCCGAGCACTGAGACCCCCACCAAATCGATAGGACGAAGCAGCTGAAGCACTCAGCCGCTTCGTGTCTGTTCAGCATTTTCCGGAAATAAATGTATCGGTATACGGACTCAATAGAAAGTCTATGAGCCCGTACTCCGATACATCGGCTTTCCAGAAAAAGCAGAACCGCCACGAAGCGGCTGAGTGCTCACAAGAGCGCTATAGATGCTTCATTCTAGCGATTGGTGGGGGTCTCAGTGCTTGGACCCCCACCAATCAAAACTTCTGACATGTCACTGTGACATGCCAGAAGTTTGTCAAACATTTAGCTAAACTTTAAGTGACCACTGCAAGGGAAATATATGGACAGACATGGCTTACCCTGGCGATAACAGATGAGCTTTTGTGAAGCCGGCACCAATAATGAAAGCGCTTGTCATGTTGAAAAAAAAACAAAAACAATTTAATAGCCCAATCCCTCCACAAAAGCTATGGTTTACCCATCTAACATGACTCTAGGCTCTATGCTGCACATTACCATCTTTTTTATCCTACTACTTCTACATTCAAACCCCTTCCATCTTAGTCCAGGACTGGGAGCTATCTTCCATAACTGCTTTTTGCTTAACAGATGTAGACGTCCTAGCCTGTTTTCTTCCAAACCCCTATTTGAATTATTGTCTGTGACCAGAACAGTTAGCCCTGCTAGACAGGTGCATATTCAGCGGAGTTAGGCTGGGTTCACACGAGCATGTTCGGTCCGTAAAGGACGGAACGTATTTCAGCTGTAAGTCCCGGACTGAACACACTGCAGCGTGCCGGGCTTCTAGCATCATAGTTATGTACGACGCTAGGAGTCCCTGCCTCGCTGCAGGACAACTGTCCCGTACTGTAATCATGTTTTCAGTATGGGACAGTAGTTCCACGGAGAGGCAGGGACTCCTAACATCGTACAATACTATGATGCTAGGAGCCCGGCTCCCTGCAATGTGTTCGGTCCAGGACTTGCGGCCGAAATTTGTTCAGTTCTTTATGGACCAAACATGCTCGTGTGAATCCAGCCTTACATGGTTAAAACAGTTTCCTTGAGCCTCTTTTAGTTGTATACAGTTGAATACTATAAAAGGGGAGACGGGGCAGGGAGGCGCCTGTTCTCATCTTGATGCAAACTGCACTCAAAGATGACAGCACTGGCGGCCTATTTAAAAGGGACCCCAGCTTGAGCACCTTGCTTGCATTTCAATGTACATCCTTTGTTTAGCTATTGCTCCTTTTGCATTCAAATTCTGTTCTGGACCACTAGATCTGACCATGACCTCAACCTTGTTCCTGGATTAAGCTCCAGTATTGCCCTTAGGAACCAGGTGACAAATCCAGTGCTTTCACTCCTGGTATCGACTCCTGCCCTGACTCCTGACTACATTTTTGTCTCATCCTCAGGCCTGTTGCATCCTGACTGCTATTCTGTTGACCCAGGCTACCTTTCTCACTTTGGTACAAGTTCTTCACTACAGAGCATCCACCGTGAACGGACCATCCATCTCTATTCGGTGACTATTCTGGGACCTCGACCTGGCAAAGTCCATACTTCCTTGCAGGTGTTATGGGTGAAGAATTCGGACATTCCTTAGACCCCAAACCAGGTCTAGCCAGCACCAAACCGATTGAAGCTTAGAGGATCCTCTTCTCTGGTAAAGAAAAAGCTTAACATTAGAACAAATTAGAGCGTTCTAATACAATGTGTGAGGCACATCTTCACATAAAGGGTCATAAAAATCAGTTTTTAGGACGCCTTCACACAGGACTTTGGTTTGCCATTTTAGGCCTCATTCACACGTATTGGATTTGACACCGATTTGGCGTTAAATTCAACGATAACTTGCGTTTGATCCAGCGACAATTAACTTGGCAATGTATTTGATGCAGACTATGTGAAAGGTACTTTTTAAAAAAAATGATGCACTTACTATACTAAGGTTATCGAGCCACATATGCATAGTAGCATTCCTATAACTAAAAGCAAGTTGATTTAACCAAATATATAATATTTAATGAAAATAAATATACAATTGACTGGTTTCTGTGCACTATTGTCCATGTGATTTGCTTGTGTGATAAAATTTGTATATTGTACTGTGCAAAACGTTTAAAGTAACGCGTGGTCGTCCTAGGTACATGCAATGTTTTATCATCACCTTTTATCTTACAACCTAAAATTAATCAAACATGTGAAAAATGAAATCTAAAATTGTATTCTGGTTTGTTTTTACCAGGTTACAAGCTGCTGTCGCACTATTGTCAGTGAATTCGAGAAAAAAAAAAAAGAAGTTCTCTAGAGTTCCATTATGAGGAGATGCATTTTTTCTGAAAACTCCAAAGACCTTCGAGGTCAGTTTCATTCCATATCTCTAGAAACATGAGCATGAAATGACTTCTCGCCCTGACGTTGCCTCAGGCCAGCGCTTGAAAGAAGAGTGACTGTACAGGAGGGAAACAAAAGCAGACTGCTTTAGATTTGTTATTACCATAGTGTATTTGTTGTTCAGGTTTACTTTGAAAGCATTTTTAGGCTGGACAATTTTGCAGGAGTTTGTCTTCATTCTATTAGACAGTCTACTGTCAGGATGAAAAGGTCTTACACAAACAACGCTAATATTTTATTATATACTGCAGCTTCGATAATTTTTTCAAGGTGCACATTTGTACATTTTACGAGCTAGTCAAGCGGAATCATCAATAGAGCAAAAATATATACATTTTTATAACCGGAAAAATATATACAAAACTAAATACAAAAAAGTACTTATTTATTAGGGGTACCCTCTATAATAAATAAAATATAGTAGTCAATGCTGTAAGGCTGCAGACCACCATGAGGTTAGCGGTCTTACATCGGTAAAAAAAAAATTGGTCAACAAGCTTGAATTCCTAAATGCTGTTTTTATGATCCTGAAATATAGTACCATGAAAACTCAATAGAAATTTGAATTTAAGTCCGGTTAAAGCACCATGTGGAGAAAGGGAATTGCCTTTTTTTATGTGCTTACAATAAATACTACACATGATATGCTCCTCATTAGATCAGTCTCAGGGGACTCAGAATGAATAGTGAGTAGATTTACTACAGCTAAATTTATGATCAAAATAACAAAATGGTGGCTCAGAAGACAAGCTCATAGAATTGGACTTTGAGTAATAGGTTCAGTCAGGGGAATATAATTTCGAATTGTGGTAATAAAAATAGACAACCCCTTTAATAACAAAATACAAAAAATATACATACAGAATTTTCTGTAAAGACATGGGATTTATCCACACAAAGGATTTGATAGAATTAGAATGATATTTCTGCATATTAAAACAAATTCTGTACTTGTGCATTGTGTACCACTGAACAAGCTGATAACTATGAGGTGGCAAACGGGAGTTGTTTTGTTATTTTTAGTTATGGGCAGCTTTAGTCTTGTTCTCGCTTTTACTTTTTGTACTATTTCATTTTCATTGTGAGCTGTACCTTAGGCTAAATACACATCATGTCCTTGGTGCATGGTCCACATATACGTCGGGAAACTACCCAACAGACTTTAATGGACAACATTATGCCAAAAAGGGTGTCCATTTGACATACATTTGGCCAGCTACTTTAGGATTCTGCAGGCTTAACATTAAAAAGTGAAGATGTCGACTGCATTATTCAATACAACTGTATACAAAAATTGGAGTATACGTTTGTCTATACAAATGCAGTGTGAATATAGCCAAATGGATTTTTTGCCATTCTATACCTGTTGAGTTGCACTCTTGTTTTTGAATATTTAATTGGTCCAACCTTATTATTGAAGATGTCTTAACCCCTTAATGACCGGGCCCGTTTGGGCCTTAATGACCAAGCCAGATTTGTTAAATCTGGTATGTGTGACTTTATCAGAGAATAACTCTGCGAAAGTTTTGAATATCCAAGTAATTCTGACATTGTTTTTTCGTCACATGTTGTACTTTATTTTAGTAGTAAAAGTAGACTGATACGATTTGCGGAAATTAATAAAAAAATAGAAAAAATTAAGACATTTTGTAAAAATTATCATTTTTCCCTATTTTTAACGGCAATATGTCACATATGTACACACATACTGTACAATTTTTTTTATTAAATATATATTTCCATCTCTTTACTCTATTTTGGCAGCACTTTTGAAAAAAAATTATTATTTTTTTAGCAATTTAGAAGACTTACAAGTTTAGTAATGATTTTATACATTTTGAAGTACATTTGGTATTCCTGCACCAAGCCAGGTTTTCAGAGGCTCATAGGTGTCAGAATGGTGGAAACCCCCACAAGTGACCCCATTTTGCAAACTACACCCCTTAAGGTATTTATTAAGGGGTGTTTCAAGTATTTTGACCCCACAGTTTTTTTGTAAGAATTCATGCAAAGCAGGCGTAAAAAAAGATAATCTCACTTTTTTCATAAAAGTATCACTTTGAAGACCGATTTCTTTGTAAAGCGACCATGAGAATGAAGAAACACACCCCAAAATCTATCACCCTGTTTCTCCTGTTTTCAAAAATGCCCCCATTGTGACCCTAATGTGTTGCCTGGACACACCCGAAAGAAAGGGAGCACCCGGAGGCTTTGATGACTCCTATTTTGCTTGAAAATGTTTTAGGCCCCAATGTACATTTGGAGAGGTTTTGATCTGTCAGAACGATAGAAACTCCCCATAAACGACCCTATTTAGAAAACTAGACCCCCTTAAGGTATTTATCTAGGGGTATAGTAAGTATTTTGACCCCACAGTTTTTTGCTAAATTTAATGCATAGCAGGTGAAAAAAAATTAAACTTCACTTTTTTCATAAAAGTATCAGTTTGAAGACCGATTTCTTTGTAAAGCGAACATGAAAATGAAGAAACACACCCCAAAATCTATCACCCGGTTTCTCCTGTTTTCAAAAATACTCATTGTTGCCCCAATCTGCTTATTAGACGTGTTGCTGGGCCAAAAAGAGAGGGAGCACCCTTTGGCTTTCAGGGCACAATTGAATAAATTCTCGGCCCCATATCATACATTTAGAGGCATTGAGCTGCCAGAACAAAAATAAAAAGGAGGAAATAATGGGTATCATTTCAGACACTATGGGTATATAATGTTTTCTTCAAACTCTTATTACATTTCCAGATAAAATAGAGGAGACGTGGTAGAAGGTTATTTTGTTAGAAATATGCCACATTAATAAATTTGTGCGGCATACAGAAGAGAAGCCGTGTATTCATAATGGATACATGTCGCTATAGACGTATTTGCCTGTACTTATGACTATGTCTTGCTGAAGAAGCAGTTGGTGCCATTATGATGTCATTGTGGACAGAATTCTGTCCTAATATAAAATCAGTCAGAGAGGAAAAAATAAACTGTACTGGAGTGACGGGCAATATCTTCAAACAAATGGAGGAAAATGTATCCAACTATGTTGCAAACTCGAGTCTGTTCACTAGATAGAAGAACACCTGCAGGGCTGTCATGACAAGGTTTTTTTTTTTTTCAGTGACTGGTTGTACAACGTCTCTTTAGCTCCATCAATCCTTATGAGGGACGAATGTGCCAAGTGACACGATACACCATAACAGGCCCCTGCCCGGCAAGGTAGGAACCGCTATGTGCACAAAACAACCAATCACCTACAGAATATATAAAGGGACAGTGTCCAAAACCATCTATAGGAACAGTAAAGGATCACTAATCCCCAAAATGATGTCAGTATTTCCAGAAGTACCGTAACAAAGCCCATGGTGTCTTGATAAGGAACAGCTCGATTATTAGAGATCCTCCAAAAAAAAATATCATGCCCGTATCACGGTACAGAATTAGGAATGTAACAGCTGTATGTGGCAGGACATAGTCATAAGAAAAAGGAAATACATCCCCAATTTATTCTTGTAACCATTGCTAAAATGCACGACTTCCACAAATTCAGGGGCGGCACGGGCCGCAGGTGTTGGATTTATCTACTAATAAATGCAATGCCCACATTTATTTTTTATTTCAACAACACTTGTGGGGTCCATGTTCTGAATAGACAGATGTGGGCTCCTGCACAATAAACAGTATTCATTTGTGAGTGATCAAGTCCTGGATTTAATTGTCCAAGAAATGTATATAAAAAAAAAAAAAAAAGGGGAAAATTAGTTTTACAGTCTGAAATAAATAATTTACTACCTCCCCGTGAGAATCCCTCCCTCCCTTGGAAAGCTCAGAAACGGAAAATAAAATATGAATAAATGAAATTGACTCCCTAAAAAGAATCCCCCCACCCCACCCTTTTTGGTGTTCCCTAAATTATAGATAAAATTAATAATTAGAAACGGTGTGGTAGGTCTCAAAACAGGGGTAGTTGCACAGGCCTGGATTTGAAGGGCACATGGGGCAGTAAAACCGGGTATCCCTCCTCCTTCCGTGTTTACTGCACACCTGGCATCTCCTTTGGGGGTATTCCTTACTCTCAGTGGCAGGGACGGGGTGAAGGAAGTGGCGCTCAGTGAGCCTTTTGACATTCTCCGACTCAAAGGAGTCTCCAGGTGCGGGGGAGTCAAACAGGAGGTGCTCTATAATTTTCTCTTGATACTGGAGGAAACTGAGCGTTCCCTGGGTCTTGTAGAGCACATAGCTGTTGTAAGTGGCCATCTGGATAAGGTAGATCACTACCTTTTTATACCAGGCCCTAGTTTTGCGCTTGACCAGGTACGGTTGTAGATCCTGGTCAGATAGATCGACTCCCCCCCCCCCCCCATGAACTTGTTATAGTCCACCACGCAGACCGGTTTCCTCTTATCAGAGGTAGCGCCCCTCTCTCTCACTGCCACTGTGGTGTCCTCGTGCACGGAGGAGAGCATGTACACGTCCTTTTTGTCACTCCATTTGATTGCGAGCAACTGGTCACTGGTGAATGAGAGTGACGCACCCCTTACTAGTCGCCTGGACACTGGTTGTTGAGGGAAGCCGACTATTTTTTCGTACCGTCCCACAGGCCCCTGTATGCGCAGCATGGAGGGACTTATACAGGGGGACACTGGTGTAGTAATTGTCGGTGTACACATGGTACCCTTTCTGTAGGAATGGCACCATGAGTTCCCAGACAATTTTCCCACTAATGCCAATATCCTCTGGGCATCCTGGGGGATTACGGTGGCGGTCCCTGCCCTCATATAAAAAAAAGGCACAGGTGTAGCCCATTGTGCTCTCGCACACCTTATAGAGTTTCACTCCGTATCGGGCTCTTTTGGAGGGGATGTATTGGCGAAACGATAGACGGCCCTTGAAGGACATAAGGGACTCATCTACCGCTAGTTTTTGTCCAGGGGTGTACAAATTTAGAAAAGACTCAGATAGGAGCGAGATGAGGGTCTCAACTCGTTGAGGCGATCATGGCCTGGGTCACTTCTTGGGGGAATTGGGAGTTGTCTGAGAAGTGCATGAAGCGCATTAGCGTCTCATAGCGCGTTCGGGTCATGACAGCAGCAAATACAGGGGTGCTATGGATAGCGCTAGTAGCCCAGTAAGAGCGGATAGAAGGTTTTTTTACTATCCCCATATTTAGGGTAATTCCCAAAAATGTTTTCATTTCACAGACTGTTGTGGGGATCCATCCTCTGGAACAGTAAGAACTGGGATTTTGGGTGACAAATTGCCTGGCGTATAAATTAGTCTGCTGGACGATTAGTTCCAGGACCTGATCGCCTATAAACAAATTAAAAAAATTATAGGGGGTAAAATTTGTGACATCAGAGTTGATGCCTGGAGTCGCTGTAAATGGCGGAATTTGGGGGGAGAAAGAAACTGCAGGATCCCACATTGCGGGAGGGACTGCAGTACTAGGCCCGGCTCCTGACGCTTCACCGGTGACCGCTGCGTCCACCACCATAGGGCTGGGGGGTCCAGTGGCAGAAGCAGAACTTGTGTCGCTTTCTGAGCCAGGTTCTGCTTCTGACGCAGTGTCCGTATCACTGCCGGAACCGCTAGAGCATAGCATGGCGTATGCCTGCTCTGCAGAGAACATTCTGCGGCTTCTACGGTTCATTATTTTCTAACACTATTTTTTTTTTATATAATATATACACAACACTAACAGAAAAAAATAAAAAAATACGGTAAACCGCAGTTAATTTCAGCAACTAAAACTAATTCAGCGGAAAAAAAAAAGAATTACGGAGATAACAAGTAATTACCGGTAATCTGGCGTGATTACGGGTAATCTGGGGTGATTACGGACAATATGGAAACACTGGCGAGTAAGTATGTGGTGTATTTTATAGTATACTACAGCACAAGATTTCTATAGTATTTCTCTCTCTCCTCTCACAGATCAACTACAGTGAGAGGAGGGAGGGAAAGAGCACAAATCCTGTGCTGTATTGTGAAAATATGGGACTATGGTCACTGTGATAGGTATATCACAGTGACCATCTGATCAGGGACCAATTATCAGGGTCCCTGATCAGTTTCTATTTACATGCAGAATAGCTGCCTTAGACTCACAGCGCATGCGTGCAACATTTTTCTTTTTTTCCCGGCAGTTAGGGACGGGGGAGGGGGCACGGGGGACACGATCGGTGGCAGCAGGGGGCCTAAGAAGCAGTTTTTTAAATCTCCTCTCACCAAACATACATGGTGAGAGGAGATAAAATCCTCATTAGCATCGGCACATTTATTGTAACGGCGGTCGCCGGTATTCGTTGAATACCGGCGATCGCCGGTATGGGGACCGCAAACAGCGGTCCCCAGTCACTGCTCCAAGCCCTCAGCTACCTCCGGCAGCTGAGAGCAGAGTGCTAAACCTCCCCCCGGCGGCGCTATTTTATTCCGATGCCGCGACGTAAAAAGTCTATGGCATCGGAATAAAGCCCGTTAGTGACCGACGTAGAAACACGATGGGCCGGTCACTAACTAAAAAAATACTAATTAAAAATAACAAAAACATTATTCTATTTTTTATTATTATGCGAACCTAGATTTGCTTAAAATTTCCTCTGTCATGCTCTAAATGTCAGTCTAAAGTCTACTAAAATTGTAGCATCTAAAAATGGAAAGGGATGCAAGGTAGAAAGCTGTCACACAGAGGGACAACAAAGAGAAATGTAACAAAAGGCAGCGGGTGGTTGCAGAAAATGTGTAGTATTAACAATAGGAAAAGGGGTCACCAAAAATTCAGAGAATAAAAGTTTCCACTGCCATTATCAAAGCAATCAACCTGTAGAGCATTTCGTGCACGGCTAGATTTTAGGCTAAATTCCGTTTTGCACAGGAGTTTTCTATTTTCAAGGAAAGAAACGTTAAAATATTGTACAAATGTAAACCCTCTAATCTTCAACAATGTTCTGGACACACCATAAATAATTTTACATACGGAACTACTGTATTCTGATATTTGTGTGGTTGAGTTGCAATGCCCTGTAAGCTTCATTCCCAAAAACAGCTAAGTGAGGCTCATAGAAACAGAAATTACATGTTCTCAACCTTGATGTGCGCTCCAATTTTGTTTTTTAAAGAAGTAACCAAAAACAGGTTTATATCAAATTTGAAAAGTGACAAACATAGGGACAAAGATGGGTGGAAAATGCAAAAAGTATGTCCATGGAAATGGAAAAACAAAACAGAAGAACCTCTAACTACTTCCCCACCATAAAAAATACGCAAGATGCAAATGGATGACACATTAGAAACCGCATAGAAGTAAATAGATTTGTTAACCGAGACACCTGGACCCGTTTTTAATTTAAAAAGAAAAATATTTGCAAAATATAATGCAGTATAAACAAGTCCTAACTCTAAACCTGAAAGGTGTAACATTACCAGAGTTCCTTCAAGTCACAGGAGCCAAGAAATTTGGTGGGAAATGGTTCTTCTACACTGAGAACTGGTGTCACTGGGAGTCAACAGGGATCGAGTCAACAATGATCTCCATGCCATGACTATACAAATAGTGGATCTGTAGAGTTAGGAACGTATTTTGTACCATGCTCACGGTTAAGGCCTTATTCAGACGAGCGTATTATACATCCGTGTGCTATACTTTAAAACAAATAAAAAACGGACAGCACACGGACACATGCAATTCAATGGGGCTATTCACAGGTCCGTGTTTTTTCACGCAGCGTGTCCATTGCGTGAAACTCCCTGCACCTGCTATTTTGGTCCGCTTTTGCGTACCACATCGCCCCATATAAGACAATGGGTGCGTGAAAGACACGGACAGCACACAGACGATGTCTGTGTGATGCCTGTGTTTTTCACGGACCAGTTGCTAAAGAAACTATGAGAAAAAAATAAAGGAACATTGATGACACACGGAAAGCACACATACCACGTGGAGCGAAAATGCATGAAATACGCTTCATTTTTTTGCGGACGCAAAACGGACACACTCGTCTGAATAAGGCCTTAGTCATAGGCATCACGGTAGCAGTGTTGCATGGTGTCAAATCTGACCAAGAACAACATTTGCATGGAGTATGTATGTATGTATGTATGTATGTATGTATGTATGTATGTATGTATGTTGGTATGTATGTATGCATGCATGTATTTTCCCCATGTTTGCGAAGGTTTTCTCCGGGTACACAAATTTCTTCCCACACTATAAAAATACATAGGCTCTGAAGATAATACATTTTTAAGTCAGGCTTTAAATTTTATGGGAAGAAAATTATAGTTCTTAAACCACAATTTTCACAGAAGAGAAGTACATTATGCAATAGCAAACCTCTTAGAATTAAAAGCATTCAGAAGACACTGATGTTTCCCATCAACGGCAACCTTTCATAACATGACATGTACACAAATGGATTAGATCAAAACACTCCCAGTTCATAAAGACTATTTCAGTAAAATAGTTGTGTTTTCTAGCACTCCGGCAAATCATCTATCCATTCGATGTACATTTTATCACTTCCATGTTTTATATTGCACTAATGGCCCATTAGCTGTCCCTGTCCACTTTTCAGAGATCAGCTTTGATTATGGGACATTTCATTAGAGTCACATTTCCATACGCATACTAATCAGGGGAAATACTAAAAACAACAAAGCAAATATCTGTCTTTGAAATCTGATCATTAAAGTTGTTTGAGGTGAAATTATAAGTTACGAAAATATCACATCAACCTATATAGCAATTTCATTGAAATGGATTCTACTTATAAAACATAGTTTTGCATATAAATGGATATTTTAACCCTTACATTTACATAGGTCGATTGGCTGAATTACTATGCTTACCAAACATGAGAAAATTCGGTCTATGATTTGAATGTCTTCATCAGCCTCAGTGGAATATTGACGCAACTTAAGAGGAACCAACGGTAGGGTAAGGGGACATCAGACAACGCTCCATAGAAAAAAGTGCACATCATTCTCCTTAAAGTTACGGACTGGTAACGTCAGCGAGTTTTAACAGTGTCAATGCAGTGAGCGGGATTTCACAAAATAGAAGCACATGCATCATAAGTCTCCCTGTAATACGGTTCCATGTTAAAACCTTTTTTTAAGAACTTGTACACTTTTTTGTTATAAGGGTCCCCCAATGACACACTGATCACAGGATGTCCCACTGTCGGGACCCCCAGTAATCTTGTAATCTGTGGAGGAATGTGGCAGCAAGTGTTTCATTTCTCTGCAGCGCCACCACAGCTGAAATTAAGCATTACACAGTGCATACTTTAATAAATGGGGTGTCTGTGTAATGTACTCACATGCTGGGTCCTCAAGAGCAAGGGACCAGGGCCAGCCTTAGGGGCGTCACACACACACACACACACACACACACACACACACACACACACACACACACCCACACCCACATATGTACATACACACACACTTCTCAATGAATTAGATCAAAAAGTTCATTTATTTCAGTAATACAATTCAAAAAGTGAAACTCATTGTATAGATTCATTACTCACAGAGTGATCTATTTCCAGCTTTTTCTTTTAATGTTGATTATGGTAACAGTTAATGAATACCAAAAATGTAGTGTCTCAGAAAACTAGAATATGATATAAGCCCAATTTCAAAATTTTTAATACCCAAATGTTGGCCTACTGAAAAGTATGTACAGTATATGCCCTCAATACTTGGTCGGGGCTCCTTTTCCATGAATTACTGCATCAATGCAGCGTGTATTTGTGTGTCTATATATTTACCTTTATGTATATATATATATATATACCAGAATCTGTGTATAATAAATATATATATGATATATATATATTATATAACCGAGAAGGACGTGGTGTCCGAAACGCACATAGAGCTCCGCCGACAGCCAGAAGACTGAGGAAGGAGAGGTGAGTGATTAGTAGCGTAGCTATAATGCTCCCCTCCCATACACAGTATAATGCCCTCCTCCCTCCCATACGCAGTATAATCCCCTCATATGTACAGACCAAATAGAAAAATAATAACATACATACTTACCTATCCCCATTCTCCCGCCGGATGGATGATCCTTCTCCTCCTCCGGTCTGTGCGATGTGAGTGACTCGGTGCAGACAGGCGCGATGACGTCACTACATCGCGCCTGCCTTCGCAGAGCTGCTCACAGCACACTGAGCACAGTATAGAGGAGGCAAAGGATCCTCCATCCGTCGTGGGAACGGGGATAGGCAAGTATGTATGTTATTAATTTTTAATTGGTCCGTACATGAGGGCATTATACTGTGTATGGGAGGGAGGGGGGCATTATACTGTGGGGAGCATTATGTTGTGTGGGGGCAGCTATGAGGGGCATTATACTGTGTGGGGCAGTTATGAGGGGCATTATACTGTGTGGGGGCAGCTATGGGGGGCATTATACTGTGTGGGGGCAGCTATGGGGGGCATTATACTGAGGGGGCAGCTATGAGGGGGCATTATACTGTGGGGGCAGCTATGAGGGGACATTATACTGTGGGGGCAGCTATGAGGGGGCATTATACTGTGGGGGCAGCTATGAGGGGCATAATACTGTGGGGGCAGCTATAAGGGGCATAATACTATGGAAGGAGCTGCTATGGGGGGCATTATACTGTGTGGGGCAGCTATAGGGGCATTATACTGTGTGGGGGCACCTATGGGGAGCATTATACGGTGTGGGGGCAGCTATGGGGAGCATTATACGGTGTGGGGGCAGCTATGGGGAGCATTATATATATTAACAGACCACTGCATTCCTTTTGCTAGCAAATCTGTGTAACGGGTTTTATATATATATATATATATATATATATATATATATATATATATATATATATATATATCTGCCAAAATATGTGCCTTTATGTATGTACAGTATTTATGTTCCAGTATGTACGTGTCTATATATGAGGTTCATTTTGGTTTGTGGAGGGCAGCGATAGAGCATCCCGCACAGGGCGCCATCCAACCTAAGGAGGGCCCTGCAAGGGACCCTCCTCTATCAACTGAAAATTCTCTAACAGGGCATTTGAAAACCAGACAACCCCTTTAAAGTTTTGTTAGCAAGACCAGAGTTTGTTGTGAAGGGAAAATGTGAATGAGCAACGCGGCACGGAGAGAATTTGAGACTCATCAATATGATATAGTAATTTACTGTATTTATCACATTTAAAAAAAAAAACGGATTACTATTAGGGCCGGTTCACATCAGCGTTGGCTTTCCGTTCAGGGGTTCCGTCGAAAGTTTCTGTCTGACTGCGCTATTGATTCCGTTGAAAAAATGGAAACCTGCCAAATGGTGACAAACAGAAACCATTAGCAAGGTTTCCGTCACCATTGATATCAATGGTGATGCAAACGGAAGCGAAGGTTTCCGTTTGACTTTCCGTTGAGGGGTTCACCCGACGGAAACCTCAGACGGAACCCCTGAACGGAAAGCGAACGCTGATGTGAAACGGCCTTAAGATGAAATTTGACGTATATAGAGATGTAGCAGTGCGGAATGTGTCATTAAACTATTGCTTTTCTTGATATCACAGGGAGTTCAGATAAATTGCAAATGAAGCCCTGCTACTCCGCTCTGCTACTCAGCTCTGCTTTGAAGTATTGTAACTGGTATGGAGAATGTGAATTACTATCTCTAGATACCATCTGTAGTTATATTACCCTTTGAGTGTCAGACATTTCTTGAAGGTCATTGCCATTTTGTAAACTAGGGTTAGGGGTATGTTCACACGCAGAGGTTTCAGACGCAATTTGGGCATTTTATGCCTCGAATTACGCCTGAAAAATGCCCCTAATACGCCTACAAACATCTGCCCATTGCTTTCAATGGGAATTACAATGTTCTGTTCCCACGAGTCTTTATTTTACGCGTCGCTGTCAAGATACGGCGTATAATATGACGGCCCGTCAAAAGAAGTGCAGGACACTTCTTGGGACGTTTTTGGAGGCGAAAAACACGAGTTGTTAAAAAAACGTCTGAAAATCAGGAGCTGTAAAACAGTTCCATATTTTCAGACGTTTTTGCTCACTACGTGTGAACATACCCTTAAGGGTATGTTCACACGTAGTCAACAAAAACGTCTGAAAACCCAGAGCTGTTTTCAAGGGAAAACAGACCCTGCTTTTCAGACGTTTTTTTACCAACTCGCATTTTTACCAACTCGTTTTTTTACCAACTCGTTTTTGGAGCTGTTTTCATTGGAGTCTATGAGAAAACAGCTCCAAAAACGTCTGAAAGAAGTGTCCTGCACTTCTTTTGACGAGGCTGTATTTTTACGAGTCGTCGTTTGACAGCTGTCAAACGACGACGCGTAAATAACAGGTCGTCTGCACAGTACGTCGGCAAACCCATTCAAATGAATGGGCAGATGTTTGCCGACATATTGGAGCCGTATTTTCAGACGTAAAACGAGGCATAATACGCCTCGTATACGTCTGAAATTTGGCCGTGTGAACATACCCTAAGCTGGATTCCCACACAACATTTAGGCCAGGATCACACAGTTTTGAGGCAGTTTTTGGCTCAGTTTTTTGGGCCAAACACAGAAGTGGACAGAAAAGAAAGGAGATGCATCAGTCTTTTGCATGCATATATATATATATATATATATAGTCTTATTCACGTTTTCATTGGCTTTTATTGAAAGTTTTTCCCCAAATGCTGCAGCCAGATGTTACCTTAAAACCTATGGTAAAATATTAAAAAGCCTACATACACAGCATTTTGGTTTGTGGTGTTTTTGGTGTCCATGGCATTATTTTCCTAACGTAGCTTGCACTGGGCATGGAGTTTTTTGTGCAGTTTTTCTCCACAGGCTTCTGTTTTTATCTTTTGCTTTCCTATAAGATCTATACATGTACAAAATGGCACAAAATAGAAAAAAAATGCCTTAAACGCATGTAAAATGGCTGGCGTTTTTACATGCAGTTTAAAAGACAGAAAAGACAAACTGTGTGAAGGAAGGCCGAGAGAGCAGGAATTATGTTGCCATGAAGAAAAATTGCCCTTGTATTAAGATACCTGAAATTATTGCTAGAGTGGTCTTCAGTGTCCAAGAACGCTCAGATGATATCTGTTGGAATCCCCTGGCAACCAGGAATTGAATATTAGAATAGTAATAACTACACACAGAGGCTATCCGCAATAATAAAAAGCCTGCTTTTTTTTTTTTTTTTAATCCAATGTGTTTTTCAAGTCTGATTCACATTACAAGAAATGAAATTCTTCAATGTGAATAAAACAGGTTATGTAAGGGTTTAGGTGACACTGCAATGAATTACTGTGATTTGTGAGTGACAGAAAATAGATATATTTTAAGTAGGCAGATTTCCAACTGGAAAGGCGATGGTCTAATGCTGGACCGTGTGAAATGACGGATAGCAGTAACAGCCAGGAGTCACACGGGAAAGAAGGCTTTCATGTTTAACATCTGCACGATGGTGGAAGCTGGCAATAATTGTTTTCAGGAAGGAGAATAAAGAGAGTTTTATCTTTTAGACCAAGTGCAGATCATGTTCTTGTATATTAAAAACCAGCAGGAGAAAGGATACACCAGCCTGTGAGGGAGCATTAAACAAATGTAGGTCTAAGGGACAAGCTGTCTACAATTGGCAAGAAAAGGACATAAAACTAAGTGCAAAATGAACGATCCATTATATCAACAATTCTCCAGCTAGTATTTAGCATGCCCATGCCCAATTCTCTAGTCTCTAAGTAACTGGTGTATACGTTACATCTACATCGCTTTAAAATTATTTTTAATCATAAGGCCTAGATCATTTTCCCAATATAGAATAATTTGTTCTCGTTCTGGAGAGCATGAGGTAACTTTGATATACCTCATAGGTAACTCTAAAAGAGACATTGTAAACGGTTTTGTATTCTTGGATAACTCAAATTTACTAAGCCTAAGGAGGTTTAAACTACTTAAAGAGACTCTGTCAACACATTATAAGTGCCCTATCGCCTACATAAGGAGATCGGCGCTATAATGTAGGTGACAGCAGTGCTTTTTATTTTAAAAAAAACGATCTATTTTTACCACTTTATTAGCGATTTTAGATTTATGCTAATGAGTTGCTTAATGCCCAAGTGGGCGTATTTTTACTTTAGACCAAGTGGGCGTTGTACAGAGGAGTTTATGACGCTGACCAATCAGCGTCATGCACTCCTCTCCATTCATTTACTCAGCGCATAGGGATCCTGCTAGATCCTGATGTGCCGTCTTATACTAGCACATTAACAATACTGAAGTGTTTAGACAGTGAATAGACATTCCACGGGATGTCTATTCACAATCTCTGCACTTCGTTACTCTGTCTGTGGTAGTTACAGCCGAGAAAGCGTGATCTCGTAACCTGTCATTTACAGCGAGATCTCGCAAGATCACACTTCCTTGGCTGTAACTACCACAGATACCATATATGTGTATGTGTTATTTGTTTTGACACTTTTACTAAATAAAACCACTCTTTGGGTAAAAAAAAAAGTTGTTTTATTTTATTTTGACTGTACATTTTTGAAAACATTTTTTCACAAACTTTATTTAACTGCTTTACATTTTTTTTTTTTAGTCCCACCAGGGGACTTCACTATGTGATCTGCTGATCGCATATATAATGCTTAGTATACCAAAGCATTAGTGCCTGTCAGTGTAAAACTAACAGGCATTTGCTGAAGACAGACCTGTCAAACACATTAGATGTCGCGGTCGCTATTGACAGCGGCATTTAATGGGTTAAACTTCCGTAATCGAAGCGCCCTTCGATTCCGGCAGTTGCGGCAGGAGCCAGGCTGTGTATAACAGCCGTGCTCCTGCCGCTGATCACGTGGGTACACTGTCAGTACCCGCACGATCAGAGGACTGATATAACCATCCTCCTGCCCGAACTAGCAGCTGCAGAGCATGAATATATCCGTCCTTCGGCGTTAAGAGGTTAAAAAAACTGCATGTGTGATTCCAGCCTTGAAGACCGCCCACATATTTTACTTGGTATGCTGAAGCATTTAGTCCAGAGTTTCCCCAAACTTTTCGGACCCTAGGCACCCCTGGGGGAAAAAAAACAAAAACAAACCTTCCTTAGGGCAGGACATCCCTACCAAAAATTGTTTAGAGAAAGACCGAAAACTGCTAAAAACAAGAACTACACTCTTAGGGTAAGTTCATGCGTTTTTTGTAAGGCAGTAAAAAAATTTCCTCAAAATTCCTTCAGGAATTTTGAAAGCAAATTTTGAATTGACAGCGTTGTTTGACTTTTTTTTTGCGCATGCTTTTAAGCCGTTGAAGCGAATGCAAAAGACTAAGGCAAAAAAACACTCCAGACAAGCGGTGCAGGTTTTTTTTCTGCCTCCTATTAATTTCAATTGGAGGTCAGCGGTGGAAACCACTTGAAGACCATCAGCCCCCACTCACAGATGCAGTCCACTTGTAGGTAGTGCCACACAGCCCCCTTGTAGGTAGTGCGAGATTCGGCTTAGTGGCGCTATGTATAGGAAGGGGGTGATGGGGGGTGCCACCTACAAGGCGGTTGTGCGGCGCTACCTACAAGGGGGTGGTGCGGCGCTACCTACCCTTGTATGTAGTGCCGCACCACCCCCTTGTAGTTAGCACCCCCACTTCTGTAGATGGCACCCCCATGCCCCCTTCCTATACATAGCGCCACTGTAGCTCCCTGAATGAGCGGAATCCCCTTGTGGCCAGGGATTTTGCTCCTGGATGGAGCGCTTGATGTCTCCGTCCATATATGGACAGTGACATCAGAGGCAACCCCTGAAGCGGAATCCCCGTTCACAGCATTGCCGATGCTGTGACCAGGAATTCCACTCCAGGAAAAGCCCCTGACGTCACGGTCCATTTATGGATAAGGACGTATTACCAGCCACCGAGCCGGCAACTATGTGAACGGGGATTCCGCTTCAGGAGTTGCCCATTATGTCACTGTCCATATATGGACAGAGACATCAAGCGCTTAGTCCAGGAGCGGAACCCCCGGCCACAGGGGGATTGCATTCCTTCAAGGAGCTACGATGGCGCTATGTATAGGAAAGGGGGATGGGGAGGTGCCATCTACAGAGGTGGGGGTTCCTTTCTACAAGGTGGCTGCAAAAAATCTCCTCCGCCTCACATGCACTTCGCAAGGAGGAGTGAAAGCACGGCTACAGTGGTTCAGGAGTGTCGCGGCACCCCAGTTGGAACCACTCAGTCATTTTTTTTTTTTTTGGGTATGCTGAAGCATTAAGGTTTCCCTCCACTGTAACTAAGGGGCACAGGCAACCCCTGAAAAACTACTTCATAAAGATTATACCTACTCCACCAAACTGTACTGTTGGCACAATGCAGTCAGGCAGGTAACGCCAAACCCAGACTCATCCATTATACTGCCAGATCAAGAAAAGCGATTTGGAGCAGTGGAAATGTGTTCTGTGGAGTGACAAAGTCCAGGGTCGGCATGCTTTACACCACTCCATCTAAAGCTTGGTATTGTGCTTGCATGCAGATGCTCAGCCATGGAAACCCATGCCAAGAAGCTCCTGGTGCACAGTTTTTGTGCGGATGTTGATACCTGCCAAGTTCCAAATCTCCTCTGGCATGGAGTCAGCAGAGCATTGGTGAGTTTTATGCCCTTTGCATCTCAGCACTCGGTGACGCGGCTATGTAACTTTACGTGGTCTGCCACTTTGTGGCCGAGTTTGCTGTGGTTCCTAAACACTTAGGCTGGGTTCACACACCCCATTTATGGACGTAATTTGAGCGTTTTAGCCTCGAATTACGTCCGAAAATACGGCTCCAAAGCGTCGGCAAACATCTGCCCATTCATTTGAATGGGTTTTATGATGTTCTGTGCCGACGGTCATTTTTTTACGCGCCGCTGTCAAATGAACTAAAAAAAGGACGCCCGCGTCAAAGAAGTGCATGTCACTTCTTGAGATGTAATTGGAGCAGTTTTCCATTGACTCCATGGAAAAACAGCTCCAATTACGTCCGTAATGGACGCTGCGAGAAACGCCTGCACATGCCATTACGTCTGAAATTCAGGAGCCGTTTTCTCCTGAAAACCGCTCCGTAATTTCAGCCGTATCAGACGCTGCCGTGTGAACATACCCTTACACTTTGCAATAATTGCCCTCACAGATGAGCGTGTAAATTTCTTGAAGGAAAGAAATTTCACAAACTGACTTGTTGCCACAGTGGCATCCTATTACAGTACCACACGGAAATTCAGTGAGCTCTTTCGAATAACCCATTCGTTCACAAATGTATAAAATATGAAGCACAATCCAATCCGTTTCTAAGCTTCTAGTAATAACATTTCACATCCTATGATCCTTCGAGAAAACAAGATAACATAAAATTCAGACTTATGTGAAAAATGCTTTGAATAAAAAAAGTGATCTGTAAAATCCCTTCCAGGCAAAATCAATCACACAAGATCTGATCATGTATCCTCTCAAGTGTCATTATTTGGCATCTTTGTCAAAACCAATTGCTTTTTTCCTATCTATATCAAACATAGACAAGAAGAAATATTCTTGGTGGTGAGCCTTTCTATGTAGACATCATCACTAATCAGGGTTATTTGCCCACTCAAATTCATTGGTGCCTCATTTGCAAATGCTACCATCATCTCAGAAAAATAAACACTAGCTAAGCTCAAAGTGACATGTCCAAATGAATGAACAAGCCACCTCTGATAGCTTCCAAGAGCAAGCAGCAGAAACAGAAAAAAATCCCCAGGGAGTTTTCCATAAAAGAAAGTAAAATACTGGTGCCATTTATAGCGCACCAGTTTATATACTTTGTGGCTTCTGTCACAAATGGAATATAGATAAAATGGTGTCCAACAGAAATCAGACAATTAACGCCATGAAGATGTCATGGTAGAGTGGATTTTGTCAGCACTACAGTGCCTAGATAGTCACTTGTGTTATCAGTGATTTTCTATAGGACTGCTGGAAATCTACTGACTAATCTTCGGGTTACTTTTTTTTTTTTTTTTAGGCTCAAAAATTCTTAAATCCACTGCTAATTAATTTCATAAAAAGGTCTCTGCAAGGGTCAGAGCTTCATTTTTCGGTTCACTCTTCCCTTCATAGACTACCCACCAGCAGCCGCCCAAATGTTATGAAAATACAACTCCCAGCATGTCCCGACAGTCGCAGTCATGGAGTTGTAGTTTTACAATAGCTGGAGTGCCGCTGGATACGGGGTTATTAGGAGTCGACTGTACTCCATAAGTCTTTTATTGATATCAATAGGAGATGTATAAAATATGTATGTAGTGAGTTTTTCCCTTGTGGTGGCTGCAGGTAGAACGATTTATTATTTAACGCTATGGCTATGTGAAGAAGAGCAGAGGATGTGGTGTTTTTTGTTTTGTTTTGTTTTTTAAAGAGAATACTACAGGAAAACCATGAAAGCTTTAGTTGGTGGGACATGAAGTCCTCCACTGAAATACTCAAAGAAATGGTACAGCACACTGAATCAATGTAGGTGCCCTGCAAAGGATTCTTCAATCCATACAATGGTAAAAAGAAAAAAAATGTATCCGTGGCACACTACATAGCAAGTGGCGCAAATAGTTCCACTTTAGTAGTCACAGCACTAATATTGTGGAACTATTTGCAACACTGTCAGGGTATGTTCACACTGCGTATTTTCGGCAATTTTTCAGACCGTAAAGGGCCGAAAAATCGAAGGCAGAATGCCTCCAAACATCCAACTATGGATTTCAATAAGAAATACGGCGTTCTGTTTTGACAGGGCTTTTTTTTTTTTTTTTTAAATATGGCCGCGTAAAAGAAAGAACATGTCACTTTTTGAGCAGTTTTTCATTGACTCTATAGAAAAACAACTCCAAAAACTTCAGTAAAAACGCTGCGAGTTGCTTAAAAAAACGTCTGAAAATACGGAGCGGTTTTAAAGGCAAAACTGCTCTTGCTTTTCAGACGTTTTTCAGTAAGCGTGTGAACATACCCTAAATAGTGTGTCGGATGCTTTTACACTGAAATATTGTGATGAACAGCATTGCTGTCATAAAACAGAACGTATTTGTACTGTATGTGACAAGTTCCATCGAGAGAAGATCAAGAACATGAAGATCATACATACAGGGGAAATTAACTGGAATTTTGATGGTTAATTTTGTCATATCACTCACTCTTTATTAGTCAGCCCACTTCTTTTCTTCCTACTTCTATGCTGCTAGCAAGAAAGATAAGTCAGGCTGGGTTCACACGACCTATTTTCAGACGTAATTGAGGTGTTTTACGCCTCGAATTAAGTCTGAAAAAACGGCTCCAATACGTCGGCAAACATCTACCCATTACTTTCAATGGACTTTAAGAAGTACTGTGCCGACGACCTGTCATTTTACGCGTCGCTGTCAAAAGACGGCGCGTAAAATTACAGCCTTGTCAAAAGAAGTGCAGGACACTTTTTGGGACGTAATAGGAGCAGATTTTCATTGAGTCCAATGAACAGCTGCAAATTACGTCCTTAAAAGATGCCCCGCAAAACGCGAGTACATGCAATTACGTCTGAAATTCAGGAGCTGTTTTCTCCTGAAAACAGCTCCGTAGTTTCAGACGTAATTGCAGTTATCGTGTGCACATACCCTCACTGTGAGTAGCTGGTGCAGGCCTTTAGCGAGCGGTATCCATTGCTTCAATAGCCTCTCTCCTTTCGCGGCACCCTCTCTATTATTCCATCATTGTGGAATTGGTAGCTCAATGGACATTCCTGATGTATTAGCAACTGCACTTCAGTGACAAAGGAGATAACAGACAGAGACAAAGGACACGACTGGTCTCCTTCAGGCTAATGGAGCCCTATGGAGATGTTTATTGTGTACATCGGGAGCTTTCTCGATGTACACATTAAACGTACGGCACAAACATGATGTGAAGGGGGCCCAAGAAGAATCGTGCATAAAAATGCACATTACCCAAATGCAGTCTTCCATACACCGATCAGCCATAAAATGAAAACCACTGACAGGTGAAGTGATTAACATTATGACGTTACAATGGTACCGGTCAAAAGAATGGGATATATTCGGCTGGAAACACACAGAGTTTTTGCTGCAGTTTTTTGAGCCAAAGCTGAAAGGAGATCCAGGAGGAGAAGTATAAGTTCTTCCTTTATAATTCCCATTCCTTTTGAATCCACTTCTGGCTTTGGCACAAAAAAACTGATCAAAAACTTAGTGTGTTTCTAGCCTTAGGCAGAAAGTGAAGAGTCAGTTCTTGCAGTTGATGTGTTGTAAGCAAAAAAATTGGGTAATTATGCAACAGAACTGGACCATGGAAGAAGGTGGCTTGGTCTGATGAATCACTTTTTTTTTACATTATGTGGATGGCCGGGTGCATGTGAATTGTTACTTGGGGGGAGAAAAGGCCCTAGGATGCACTATAGGGAGAAGGCACACTGGGAAACATTCTGCTGGGAAATCTTGGATGTTGGATACCTACCTAAACTTTGTTACAGACCAAGGACATCCTTTCATGGCAATGGTACTCCTTAACCGCAGTGGCCTCTTTCAGGATGAAAATGTGCCCTGACACTGCAAAAATGGATAAGGAATGGTTTGAGAAACGTAACAGAGTTCAAAGTGTTAAATTGGCTTGCAAATTCCACAGATCTCAATCCAATTCAGCATCCGTGGGATGTGCTGGAAAAACAATTCCGAACCATGGAGGTCCCACCTCACAACTTACAGGACTTAAAAGGATCTGCTGCTAACATCTTGATGCCAGATACCACAATACATCTTCAGAGGTCTTGTGAAGTCCATGTCTCGATGGGTCAGAGCGGTTATGGCAGTGCAAGGTGATTTTAACTTTATGGTGGATCAGTGTATATTTTTACATATATTAATACATCATTGCTTGGTAAGGACCATATCGTCACCTACCACCACCTATGGAACCCTACAGCAGTTGGCCATTTTTCCTATATTGATAATATCCTATACTCGCTGTCTAGGTCTGCTACCCAAAGATATCTTTCCCATTTTACCTGAAAGCTAAGAGACAAGTAAAATTAATTTTGCAATAAAATGTGTACTTGCTCTTGAACACCAGAAATACATCTTCAAAATGTTTGTTTTCTGTACCGCTATATAATTCAGGTTAATGAGTACAACCCAAGAACAGTCCATCATGAAGACTTATATTTACCAATGAAAACGCTAAATGGTTGAGAGCGAGAGTAAGAGCTTCATATACGGATAGTTTATGGCTGCAAGAGATGTGCAATTGTTATCTGTTTAATTATTGATCACCTTCCTGCAACAAGAGCATAAAAGGAAACTTTATGCTATAATAACAACGTTAATGCTCTGAAGAGTAGCAGAAGGATTTTGTGTTTGAAGAAGGCCGTGTGGTAGACCTGGGAAAGCAACCCTCAAGACGGATGCTTGGAAATCAATCTCAATTTCTGATTTTCCCAAGGAGCTGCGGTTGGCTTTTGTGTTAAGGCATAGATCAAAATCAGCAGAAGTGAAGTGAAGTTCATGTATGAAAAGCTATTGGTGCTATTGATACCAGCGTCACCTATAGAACTACTGTAGAAAGCCATGTATTATGACACAAGTTGTCTTTGACGAAGGATAATCTACATAAAGACGATTTCACATGGCTGCAACATCTGGAACCCAACAGTTCTACTGAACCAAACTAGAGTTCTACAGAGCTCCAAGAGCAGTTTACTAGAAGTGCTGGGTGTTTGCATTTTAGCATCTGTATTACAGCTACAAAACGCGGATCATATTGTTACGATACTGGCGAACACTGCTGGAATCCTATGGTCAGAAGTAGCGAGCGGAGCACAGTGCAGAACCCGGTGAGACGTCCCCAGGAACAGTGCTTGGCGGGTGGAACACGAGTAGTAGTAGTAGCAGCAAGGAAGTAGGAACAGTCTGGCAAAGACAGTTCTCAGGAGCAGGAGACTGGAACAAGACACAATACTCAAGCACTGTTTGGTATTCCATGTGGTCTGAAGTAGGCCCAAACAGGAACAAGATGGTTCACACGATGCAACATTTGCCATCTTGGTTAAGGGCAAGTTTAAGGGCAAAAGCAGCCTCCAGTGGTAAGGAGTAAAGGTGCTGCACAATTCTTCAAAGTGTAAAACAGCGGCCACTAGTGGTAATTTTGCAGTACAACAACAGAATCCTGACACATATAGAATATTAAAAGCCCTTTAGGGCATGTTTTACTATAGAAAATGGCATTAATCCAAATTGATTAAACCGCATAAATCTATACTGGGTAAGAATATCTGACAGTCCTGTCATTTTCAGAACTGGTGTGTCAATGTATTAGCTTTAACAACGATGTGCCAACCTTACTAATGTATTCTCCTATAACATACACCAATAGGACAAATTTATTGGGACACCTACACATTACACCTACAGGAGCTTTTAGGACATCCCATTCTAAAACTATAATCATTCATATGGAGTTGGACCCCATTTGCAACTAAAACAACCTTCCCAGAAGAGTGGAAGCTTTCTACAGGATTTTAGAGTGTTTATATGGACCTTTTGGCCCATTCATCCAGAAGAGCATTTGTGATGCCAGACCTGGCTCACAATCTCTGATCCAGTTCACCCTTAAAAAAAAAAAGTATGTTTGATGGGGTTAAGGTCAGGGCTCTGTGCTGCCCAGACATGTTCTTCCACTCTAACCTCACCCAACCATGCCTTCATGGACCTCGCTTTGTGCACTGGGCCACACTGGGAACAGAAAAGAGCCTTTTCCAAAATGTTGCCACAAAGTTAGAAGTATATAATAGTCTAAAACGTCTTGGTATGTTGAAGAATTAAAACTTCCCTTCACTGGAATTAAGGGGCATAGGACAACCACTAATAAACAACACCATATCATTATCCATCCTCCAGCAATGTTTATAGTTGGCACAATGCAGTCAGGTAGATAATTTAAGGCTTGCATGCCAGTGCACAGTTTTTGTGTGTATGTTTCTGTCAGAGGAGGTTTGGAACTCTGCAGTTATGGAATCAGCAGAGCATTGGCGACTTGTGCCCAGCCGGGAGCTGGGAGTCAGAAGTTCTGGGAATGGCGCCGTTTGTAGGGCTGATTTTTGGGAACTTCCCACTACACTGCTACCATTTCTGGAAACCGGACAAATAATTTTGAATCCGGCACAACCCAATCTACAGGGGTGTCATCCTCCCAACCCAAACCTCACCAGGTGAGCATATCACAACACCATCCACTCCACATTGTTTGTGGGTAATGCCCTATGTTTGCTGGCTATAACTCGGCTCCTCTACCCATTTAACCCTCAATATGACTGACAGGTTTAGTGTGCTTACGTCCTTGTTCTAAATAGGGTGATATATTTATTCTCTATCGATGTACTGCACATGTTTTCATTGGATATGATGATACAATTTATGTGACCTTGTAACCAGTGAATGTAGTAACCCGACAAAATATGGAAACATTTCCATGATTGCTACTCTTTGTAAAACCAATGTTCTCTTGTGCTCTATAGAATATTTTCCCTGGCCAGGTAGCTTTATTAATTGTGTCTTCTTTATATCTTTATATAGCTTTTTGGTATTTCCTTATGGGAATTGGTCTCTGATATGACCTTTTCCCCTTTTTTTACTATTTAATAAATGATTTATTTCTATTACATACCCATGTGAGTCCTTGATATATCCTGGATGTTTTTTTTGTTTTTTGTTTTCAGCTTCAATTACTAGGATAGCACCATGTGGCATTTGGTCCACAAAATTTCTTGGGTTATCGGATATCAAATTTTGGCTTCAGTTATCATACAGTTTCCAGTTCGGCATTCTGCATAGGTTTGGATTAAATACACCATTCCAACTTCTTTATACTGGATACCAATTGGGCTTTTCTTTGAAAGTCACTAAACTAAGAGGGTCATTTAAAAAAATATGTCATTAGTCTATATAGATATGTAACTGTTTAACATTTAGATTAGTACATCGTGGTGATTTCTGGATGAGAGATTCTAGATAGTCGATTCGTTTTTATCCCTGGGGGCAGGTTTTAAAGTATATGGTTTCATATACTAGTATTCTGTGATGTCTACTGATCAATCTATTATCCATAAAAACAAATGTTAGATTGCAATCATAATCAAAGTAAGATTCTTATATTCATTCAACATCTAGGGTAAAGGATTAAAATGGTCGTCCAGTATTATGTACCGTAAGTAATGCTTAAAGTAAATGTCCACCTTTTTACAACATGTTTTTAGGTTTAAAATTATATACGGATTTGTAAACTGTTTAACCCCCTCCATCCGCAGCCATTTTTCGGATATTGATTTGTTTTTTCCTCCCAGTGATCCAAAAAGCTAAAGTTTTTGTTTTTCCGTTTCTAAAGCTGTACGAGGGCTTAATTTTTGTGGGATGAGTTGGAGTTTTTAATGGCACCATTCATATTTTAAAGGTTTGGTTTTTTTACGGTGTTCACCATGCGGTAAAAATTACATGTCAACTTTATTCTGCGGGTCATTACAATTCTGGCAATACCAAATGTATATGTTTTTTTTTTATGTTTTACTACTTTTACAAAAGGAAAAACTAATTGTTAAAAATAAAAAAAAATTGTGTCGCCATATTCTGAGAGCCATAACTTTCTTATTTTTCCATCTATTGAGTGGTATGGGGGCTTATTTTTTGCAGGGTGAACTGTAGTTTCTATTGGTATCATTTTGGCGTACAAGAGACTATCACTTTTTATTCCATTTTCTGTGAGAGATGAGGGGAACAGAAAACAGCGATTCTGGCGTGTTATATTGTGATAGTTCATACTTTTACAGATGTGGCAATATGAGGGGACTTGAACCAGCAATCATTGGATCGCTTACTTGATTTACTGCAATACTAATGTATTGCAAGTATATTGTAATTCTGATAGGCACATATAATAATAATAGCTGTACAAAGATGGTAGACCATAATTCTGTCATAGGGGGCCAATAGAATGTGGGGGCCGTTCCCTCTGAGATGCCAATGGCTTAGATGACACGGTCACCATTGACCACGGCATCTAAGAGGTTAAACGAGCAGGAACCCGTTCGTTACACTGAAGTGTCGTCTGACGTGTAAGATACAGCTGACGCTCGTTTTATGGAGCCGACTCAGCCCGTGAGCCCGCTCCATACTCCCCCACCCGACATCCGCTGTATATATACACGGCAGATGTCGAGAAGGGGTTAAACATTTAACTCAAAAATAAAACCGTATGCATTAAGCTCCCTCTAGTGGCGGCTGTAGGTAAACTGGCATTTATTATTTAACGCTATGACTATGCTTGGAATTTGGAGCTTTGTACCAGGAGAACGAAGTTCTAACCGCTATTTACTATATAGTATTAGGAAATTAATCTGCAGAGAATTTTGGAACTATTTAGTTTAAAATAAAACCAAAAACAACATTTTACCGGCAGCATAGTATAAAGACAAGTCCACTTCGCTATTAACCCCAGCGGCACAAAAAAAATAAAAATGCCACTTGGCTTATAACAACTAGCAAAGAATACAGTGGACTTCTAGTTATGAGAGCTTCTCCACGCCCCTCTCAGCAATAACCTTCGGGCTACTTTATATCTGGCTACATACACGACATCCATCAATTACTGCTGAGAGGGGCGGGGGAGGCACTCACAACTACGATACCACTATTTTTTGCCAGATGCCATTAGCCAAGTGGCACAAAACATTTTTTGTGCTGTTTTGGCTATTGGTGCAGCAGATCTGTCTAGATATTATGCTGCTGCTTTAAGGATCACCCACCGTAAAACTTCAGTACGCGGTCCAGTACTTTAAACCCATGCCAATGCATATTAATGGTGCACGTTTAAGCCAGCTGCCTTGATCAAGCAGGGAGGTGAATGTCAGCTTCTAGTCTGTCAGACTGACATGTGTCTTTTAAGTTCTCACATACACAATGCTCAATCAGCTGTGGCCTCCACTTGGTCCCGGAGGTTATGCGACCAATAAGCTATCTAGACCCATCACAGCCCTTACACTGTAAGGCTTACAGTAGCACTATAACAGAGCTTTGTAGTGGAATAATTTATTGTAAATAATAAAGTCCCCAAATGTATTGCTCCAGTATATTAATTGCTCCAATAATTAAACAAGTTTAGCAAATAGTCTTGATTAAATATATCCTACGATTTTGTGTCACTATGGATACAGACTACAAACAAACCCTGTATGTTGTCTGATCCTACAGCTTGTGTGTTACTTTGCTTCCCCTGCCAACCCTTCTTACTTACTTGAATTCAGGATCAGACTACACAGACTTTATTTGTACTCTCTAACCATGGAGAGACATAGGTCTGCACAAGAGCAAAACGGTAAGGTATTTTTTTATCAAGACCATGTGCAAAGTTATTTTTTTTTTTAGTTAAACGGTCACTAATCTAACAAACTTTGTATAATATCAATAGTACAAGTGAATATAAGAAACTTTGTAATGGATTTTATAACAGAAATATGCCTCCTCTAGTTTTCGTTCGGGTTCCCACGCGTAGGATAAGCTGCGTAAAAATCACGCAGCGCGTCTGACCTCGAACACGCAGTACATTCCGTACGAAAAACAACACCACATTGTGAAGTTTTTTCGGACGTTTATTCCGCTCCGGAAGAAAGTAGTTCATACTTAGCCCCTCTGTCTTCTCTGCGCATAGTTGGCCTCCTACCAGGCCATGTCATGCTGCAGCCTGTGATTGGTTGCAGCGCTCACATGGGATGAAACATCATCCCAAGAGGCTGGACTGCTGGAAGGAGGGCAACCTGGGTAAGTATGATTTTTTTTTTCCTGTAGTATGTATTTTTGCAGCGTAAATTGCTATGAATACACCACAAAAGTCGCAACACTGCTTTCCTTTGCGGGTTTTGCATTCCCATTGAATTCAATGGGGAAAACCTGTAACGAAAAATCAACTAAAACGCAGCATAAATTGACATGCTGCGGAATTAAACACTGCACCGTAGGTCAATTTATTAACGTTTACGCTTTGGGGGTTTTTCCACAGCAGGGGCATGAGATTTTCTAAATCTTATCCACTTTGCTACTGTAAATGCTGCGTAAATTTATGTAGAGAATTCCATTGCAGAAATTCCGCAGAGTTTATGCTTCGTGGGAACCCGGCCTTAAGGCTCTCCCCTCCCCCCGCCCGCTCCACTGATCATTCACTCTAAATTCACTGCTAAACTCTGTCTTGATCACTCAGTGAGCTGATAATACAGCTCGTTTTTCAAGTTATATGCTGCCCACAGAAGTCTATGGAGAGGGAAGGAGGGAGCCAGCGCTGAGACTGGAGTATGTGTTATATTGTACCCCAGTGCTGGATTCACAGTTACACTGCTCATTACTGCTCTATGATGTCCTCTATGCTGCTGCTGTTTGAGTGTTGGGGAGCAATATCTTTGCTATGTGTGTGGTGTATGGGAAACATAATTCCAGTTGGGCTATACCAACTAGCTTAGGAAAAAAATGTAATTAGAGATAAAGTATGCAGAGGAGAAAACTTTAAAAAATAAAAATGCAGGATACAAGTCATATAAATGGCCAGAAATAGCGCCATTCCTCATGTACACACCATTACAGCTTATTCCAAGTCATCCCCTGAAATGTTAGGTATGCTTTACCTGTTTTTCACTGTATATTTATGTTATAAATTATTGTGCTCCCACAATTTAAATTAATTACAATTCACTGATAGTGACGAAGAGTAAAACAATTTTTATTAAATATCTCGTTAAAAACTGGGATAAAATCCACTGTCATAACCCAATGTGCCCAAAATTATAACAAGAAAAAAAACGATAGGCGTTCATCGGCTGATCCAATTGTGAGCCCTATGGATGAACACGCTTATATTGATATCGGAGGGAACGTGTGCTTTACAATGTTGCTATAGCAAACCAAACCATAACTCTAGATGGACAGACAGGGCATTCCCTGAGTGTCCATGTGATAGTGCAGTTGACAGCATACTTAGATCATGCAGCCTCATTCTCCCCCACTGTCCTGACCCTACGCCTGTCTATATGCCATATAATCGGGGGTCTTTTTAAGATTCGATAATGCGGACCATTGTGCCAGCGATAATTTGTATCAGTTATTAGTTGTGCAACATGGCGTGTTGGCACTTGATTTCAGCGACACACCATAGCTGGGAATGAGAGTTTATATAAACAACACTCCTCACCTCTCATTCCGACCATGCTGCCCGGCCAGCCAATCCAGGACTTCGAGAGCGAGGTGGAACATGTGATCCGCCCAGCCAATCACCGCCGCAATCACCTGGGGATGCCAGCGTTCGGAAAGCTGCAGGAAACGCTTCCTTAGGAAAGAACGAGACTCGTCATCCGGGAGGGAGGGTCCAATTCTCGGGGTAGTAACTGATGCCAATACAGTAGGCATCTTAGCCACTGAAAGCTAGTGAATGATAACAATGGCAATTCACCACATAAAAAGGGATAAATTCCCAAAGCAAAATCCAAATATAGATAAAATCGATGGGTACTGTACACATGGATACAATGTGAAACATTTAACAAGGGAGATATATAGATGTTATAGGTCAGTGCATAATATCACCCATACAGCCACACTGCTGCACGTGAACAACTTCGGGGATGCGATCGCCCCGTACCATCGCAATAGGGAGTTGACAGGAAAATTCTTATAGGAAATGTCTCTATTTATTGACAAAAGATAGGATGAGGGCAAGAGGACAAGAGAGGGCAAGAGGGCGAGTGAAAGTGATAAGATATCACCGGAAGAAGATCGAACAGATATTACAGAGGGTGATACCTATATAAAGCATGTATAGTTGACCTGGTCATTTAGACCATCTGGCTAGATACAAACCATCCTGTAAATGAATTGTGCCTCCTTTCTCAAAATTAAATTATTCCAGTCTCCTCAAATTAGGAGGACAAACCCACTCAATTGCTTGAAAACATAGACACTCTGCTTTCCCATGATGTTTCTCATGTACATGTTTAGAGATAGGGGTGTCTTTTGACAACATACCCCACATGCTCGAAATTGTCGAATAGTCTTCCCTACATAGTTTAGTGGGCAGGAGCAGGTGATTAGGTATATGGCACCCATCGTCCTGCAGTTGATAAAATCACAAATATTGTATACCATTTGAGTGGTTTAACTTCGAAAACTCCCTCTTTGAATAAAGCTGCAGGCCCTGCAGTTGCCACATCTCTGCGTACCTGGTATCTTCAGATTTAGCCATGTCCCCACACACTCAGTAGGGTCAAGGCAACTGTGAATCACTCTATCACTAATGTTTTTACCCCTACGAAAAGTGACCAAGTGTTTGTTGGTAATCCTGTCTGATATGTCCCTGTCTGCACTCGAAATCCACCAATATCTCGTAAGAACCTGCATTACCTTAGGTTGTTTTGAGTCAAAAGCACCTATAAGCCTGGTAATATTAGCGTCTGCTTTTTGACTTAGGCCTCATGCACACGACCGTAGCCGTGTGCACGGCCGTGATTTTCGGGTCGGCCGGCTGCGGACTGTCAGCGGACATGGGACATGCACATGGCCGCGGCCATTGTTTTCAATGAGCCCGGACCGCAGAACCGGGCCGTAATAAGACATGCCCGTTCTTTCTGCGGTCCGGGCTCCCGGGCCGTGCACGGACCGCAAAAACTACGGTCGTGTGCACGGCCCCATAGAAAAGAATGGGGCCGCAATTCTCCCGTGGATTTTCGGGGGAATTGCGGCCGCAAAAACACGGTCGTGTGCATGAGGCCTTAGTGCCAGAAGTTCAGATCTCGGAGACTCTCGCGGACTCCATTGCTGTATCAATGATCTTTTTGGGAAAAGCTCTTTCCTTGAACCTTTTTCCCAGATCTCTAGATTGAGTCTCAAATTCTGACATGGAATTGCAGTTTCCTCATACTCAAAAACTGGCCTCTCGGAATGCCACGGTTCAGAGGATAAGGGTGACAACTATTCCACTGAAGGAAACTATTGGTAGCAGTTTCATTATGATGGACCCTAGTTTGTATAATCCCTTCTATTGTTTTTGAAATTCTAAAGTCCAGAAAGGACGATGAGTCCTCACTGATTTCGCTGGTAAATCCAAGCCCCAACATATTTTTGAGGGCAGATACAAAAGGCATTAAACTCCTGCACTCACTAATCCCAGAACAACAAGTCGTCATCGATATACTTGATCCATAGGCCTGCCTGTGGCAGGGCTTAACAAAAGCCTGTAAAAAATTACGATATACTGCAATACATTAGTATTGCAGTATATTGTACCAGCGATCTAACGATTTCTGGTTCAAATCCCCTAGGGGGGCTAATAAAGTGTGTAAAAAAAATAAAATAAAAGACGTTTCAAAATGGAAAAAAAAATAAAAATAAAATTAATAAGTAAAAAAAATACAAAAACAACCCAAAACCTCTTTTTTCCCCATTTCCCCCCTAAAGTAATGTCAAAAATAAGTAAACAGAATTGATATCGCTGCATCCGTAAGTCTGAACTATTACAATATGTTATTTAACGCGCACGGTATACGCCATAAAAAAAATAAACCGCCAAAATCGCTGTTTCTTGGTCAACTTAGCCCTAAAAAAAAAATCATAAAGTTTTACGTACCAAAAAATGGTACTGATAAAAACTACAGCTCGTCCCGCAAAAAAGAAGTCCTCAGACCGCTCAATCGGGTAGGTGAAAAAATGTAAAAAGTTATGGCTCTCAGCATGTGGCGACACATTTTTTTTTTAAAACAAAATGTTTATCAATAAAAGTAGTAAAATAAGAAAAAACAAAAAAACTATATAAATTTGGTATAACCGTAATCGTATTGAGCCACAGAATAAAGGTAAGTTGTCATTTTTACCACACGTTGAAAGTCGTAAAAACGAAACCCAAAAAACTATTGAGGAATCACAGTTTTTTCCAACTTCAGCCTGCAAAGAATTTTTTCTCTGTTTCCCAGTACATTATATGGAACTATAAATGATACCAAAAGAAACTACAACTCCTCCTGCAAAACAAAAGCCCTCACACCACTCTATTGACGAAAAATAAAATAAAAAATAAAAATTATGGCTCTCTGAACGCGGAGATTGAAAAGCGAAAATGAAAAAAAAAGGCTTAGTCCCGAAGGGGTTAAATAGACCCCTGATTATATGGGATATAGAAATGCATAGGGTCAGGACAGTGGAGGAATAAGTGCAGTTAACAGCATACTTAGATCATACAGCCTATCACTTTGGACACTCGGGGAATGCCCTATCTGTCCATCTAGAGTTATGGTTTGGTTTGCTATAGCAACATTGTAAAGCACACGTTCCCTCCGATATCAATATAAACGTGTTCATCCATAAGGTTGACAATTGGATCAGCCGATGAATTCATTGTTTTTTTCTTGTTATGATTTTGGGCACATCGGGTTATGACAGGGGGGATTGTATCCCGGTTTTAAACTAGATATTTAATAAAAATTGTTTTACTCTTCGTCACGGTCAGTGAATTGTATGCTTTACCTGCCCTAGAGCAATGAAAAATGGTTGCAAAGTACTAGGTAATGTGTGCAAGCATCACTGATCATGCATTCTTACCCACCATACATTTAATGTACTAGATTATTCTTGACTTTAGAAATGCAGTGTCATAGATGTGAAGCTGTACAGCTCTATCGGAGTAAATATCTACAGCATCATTAGTCTGACTGTCTTCTAATTAGGAAAGCAATATCAGGCCTTAATTAGCATCAGTGTGGCAATCCATCTATGAAAATATTAATTGCAATGCCATTAAATCTTTGAATCTGGAAACTTTGCAGAGTTTGAGTTAATAATTCAAGAGAAATTCCAATAAGTGAAAAAGCTTCCATCTGGTACAAAAAGCTAAATTAACATCCAAGCACAAAAAGTAAGCCCCATGTGTTCTAATGAACAAGTGTTTGACACAGAACGTTATTGAAAGTGCTTACAGTCTTGTTCTCCAATTATCCTAATGCAATAGATCACCACTGGGCAATCATCCCAGCATGCTAAGATTTGTATGCATGTATTTCAGAGCTTTATGTTCTCATCTAATGCTTGTGACAACTCCACTAAAATGGGCTTGTAAGACACTTTTACACCATACCGCCCAGTTGTGTGGTATTTGCTATACAATACACTAGGAGCTACTATAACCATGTCATTAGTTTTTTTTTAAGCGCCTACCTTACATGTAAACCAACCGCTAATGTGTCGGAATTGATTTGAAGTTTTACTATACTTAAGCTACAATACAGAAAAGGTTGTTTTATTTGAACGGTCAACGTGACAATTACTACAAGGCTGCTGCGTATAATATAGTCATAGCTCAACTGAAGGCTATTTAACTGGAAGAATAATATGTAGTCATATAGATATTGCCGATACATACCAAGAATGACACCGTATAAGTACCGTAAATGATAGAAAAGTATGCAGTTATTTTATACTACTAAAATATATTGAGGACGGGTAAATTTATAAATAACTTATTTTTCCCATAAAAATGGAACAATGTAATTGTGTATAGTATTGTATTGCATATACAGCCTGCGTATACAGCTTGATGAGTATAGGATAGATATTCCTAGAAGGAGTACAGCAGGGTAGCTGAGGGTCGTAGGGTTGTACAGCGATATTCTGCTAGTCCCCAGACTAGATTTCTGCCCTCACTGTTGACAACGATATCAGGCACTCGTTCTAACAAGAACAACCACGTTGTCTCTGGAACCTATCCCCAGTTAGTACCGTAACTAAGAGTGCATAAAACAGGGTTGATCGGGATCGTAGGAGTATACAGTGGTATTCTACCTGACCCACAAGTAAATTCTCAGCCCTCACTGCTGACAACGATATCGGCCACTCGTTCTGAAAAGAACGACCCCGTTGTCTCTGGAACCTATCCCTATATTGATTAGATAATTCTGCTAGAGGTCATAGATCTATCCTATACTCATCAAGCTGAATACGCAGGCTGTATATGCAATACAATACTATACACATCTACATTGTTATTCCATTTTTATGGGAAAAATAAAAAAAGTTATATTTTATACATTTACCCTTCCTCAATATATTTGTTTTAAGTTGGGAGGAATAACGGGAACCAGCCCGTTGATTCATTACTGGGAATTAACAAAAAATTTTATTCTATCTCATTGTCATTTTAATCTTCAAAACCCACTTTCTTTTTTGGATATTCTCACTTAGGGCCCATGCACAAGTCCTTATTACTGATACACGATATATGAATCAGTCTTAAAGCGCACACAGACGGCTATGGGCCCATACTGTACCGGCTTGTTCCTCTAACTTTATTCCACTGGAGCCAAGTGTTTATGTAACAAGCGGTTGCCTTCGGGGTTTGCACAATAAGATCCTCAATCCTCTGCACCAATGCAACCTCCTGGAACCATTCATCTAGGTGGGAGGCTCCGTTGATTTCCATTTGCGTGGAATGATTGATTTCGCTACTTGTAATAGGTGTCTGGTGAGGGAATGTTTATATATGCGTACATGGCCATGGAGAACAAACAAACATCGCCTCAGGGGCGTCAGGGACCAAGGATCCAGTGGTTTCATGGATTACTCTAAATCTCCACCTTCCAAAAATACCTCAGCAAGGGGAAACCCCACCAAAAGAGTCAGAGCCGCCAGATGTGCCACACCACCAGCAGTTATCAGGGACCGAGGGGTACCATTTATGGAATGAGGTTGGACACTATACCATCGAGATACAATTTTAAAGCGGTTTCTTGAGCACGGGTGGCTATAGAAGCATCGCATCCACTGTGCATCAGTGAATTGTTTGTTTAATACGCGTTCCCATGCATTGCAGTAAGGGGGAAGCTGTTGTGATCATTGGGTGAGAAGCAGATGGTAAAGTGTTTACACAAGTATGAGATCGCATGCATGGGGGGTGTAGAAGAGATGCAAAGTGCAGGGGGCGTTGGAGAGAACAGCCGAGGAATTAATGGCGGGCTCGGCCAGAGGGAAAATCTGGATTGTCAGTAACTGGGGTAAGTGGGCCTGAAGCATCTAGGAGTGATCCACCTGACCGCGCTAAGCACAATGCCATAAGGGTTTGTGAGATAGCGAAAGTTAGCACTCACTTAAGAGGTAGGCTTCTGTGTCCAAGGGAGGGTGGAAAGACCGTTGGGGCAGATGGCTTCTGCCAGGCGTACCCATAATTTAGAGCCGTGGTTGTGTAAGATAGAGGATGCGCACATGGGTTACCACTAATTTAATAGAGACGATAGTCCGGCACACCCACCCCATTATCAACATGTTTTAGGTCTTCTTTGTACAACAGTATATTCCCACACCCCAACGTTCCTTAAATTACGTTCATTTTGGCTCAACATAAAACGGATCATATTAGATAACTACTATATGTCATAACGCGCGCATACCTACTTGGGTATCAATTTTGTGCAATCCAGTTTATTGCTATGTACTAAATGTCTGAATTCAAAGGAAACAAACTTATTTTAGTCAATGGTAGTTGAAACCATTATAAACCAAATGTTTGATAGTTTCCAGGGTCTTACATGGAGAACGAAGGTGCTTTTATTTATTCACAGTGACATTGCCATCCTAGCACAAAAGGTAATTGCTATCTTTTGGATGACATGCTCCAATTCTAATATACACAGAGGGCACAATACAGTACAAATTATTTTCTAATAAGAACCACAGGGCAAATAAAGTGACATGATAGGACCTATTTATAAACATGCATAATTGTTAAACTCTTTATTCTGACTTGGCCATAGATGGTAAAAAAAAAAACACAACAAAACAAAAACAAAAAAAAACACTTCCCAATGACGACAATAAAATAGAAAATCAAAAAGTATCCAACACAAAAAAATCTTTATTAACTATTCTCAAATTTCTCAGGATCATGGTTTTGAATTGATGTAAGTAGTGTGTAAGACAGATTCTAGTCACTATGGCATTCTGGGTAAGCATGCCAAGTTGAAAAATAATACATTTTGTACCATGTCAATTTCTATGAACTCTTCATAAAATGTTCCAAATAGAGATATGCAAATTTGTTTCTAAATGCAAAAACAAGAGGACTGCCGCCTCCCAGGAGGCAGATCATGCCCACTACTCTTCCTCTCGATATTGGCTCATGAAAAATCTCAGCACCAACTGTTAGCTTTTCAGCTACTTGGAAGTCACATTATAACAGAATACAAAACAACATACTGTAACGGTTATTGTCACCAGGAATAGAATGTGCCAAGACCAATGCTTGTATTATATGAGCATGCTTTCAACAGGAACAACATTAGTCCTCTATAAACCATGTGGACTGGATGATCATTATTCCTGGCCTTAGTTATGAAACAATTATCCCGACTATGGCCAAACCAAAGGGCTGTAGCTTGCAATGAACATGACTTGTGTACGTAAAATTACTAAATGGCAATTAAAAGCCCCCTTTACCTATATGACACCACTACAAAAAAATTACATTCAAAAAATGTATCGAATAGGTTTTGAGACTTATTTTTATGTTATTGGGAGGTATATTTTATATACGTCGATAATTCATAATGTTATTCATGGGCAAGCAATTTCTCTGTGATCCTAAACCCTTTTATAATTTTTAAATCCGACAAGGCAAGGATAGCGTGTATACTATGGGCCAGGGCCGCAAACCCTAACCCACCCCAACTGATGCTAATAATCTTCCTGGCAATGTAATAATGCTAACTGAAGTAATGGCTCGAGTCACATATTCCACCTATAGCTGTGTAGAGGGCTCAGTTTCAATAACTATTGCAAAAGTAGAAGCGTGGCACAATACCTCACAAGGTGGACAATCATTATTATGGAATAACTAACATGTAGCAAATACGTTGGGACAGATATAAGATAACAAGGTATTTTCAAGGACAGACCTATATTCAAAGCATTATAATGGTCAATGTGACCAATGTAACTACAAACAGGTGCTTATATTTGTCTTGCTGGGATTCGGCATGTTAGCAAAGTATCCTAAAGTTGGACGTAATATCGGGTGCAAGTGCAGAGGTCCACCGTGCAGGATGTTTTTGGACCAGTTACTGCTTCCCCTAACATGCCACTCCTTGTCAAGACTATGGAGCCACTACAGACATCAGGTAAGAGCAGAGTATGGAGAAAGTGACGTGGGAGGGTTGGGGGAAACAATAACGTAACGTATGGAGGCCCCTTCACTAGAATGGGATAATGTGACTCCACATTACAAAGACCAGTCCCAAACGCATCCACCAGTGGAATATCATGGATGCTCAAATGGACTATGACTATACATGTCACGGATACAACCTGTACTTTTTTCAAATGTATAGCTCTGCTATAGTGTGCTCAGTACTGTTGTACTATGTTTATGTATTACAGATGAAAAAAATCCATAAAAATTTATTTTTTATGCTACCAGATAGAGCAACACAAGTTCTATACTGTAATATGGGAGGGGAGTATTTCTCTTAATTTGTACAGACATACATTTCTAGGTCAAAGATTTGAAATATTTGACAATATGTAAACAATTCAGTTCACTTAGTACTTTTTTCTGTAAGGCCCTGTTCACACGCCCCAAAATTCCTCCTCTTCTTAATTTCAATGTGAGGTGGACGCTTCTTTTTCCCGCAATTTTTTTTTAGCTAGCGGACAGAAGAAGCCTCCTGCCCAACCTTCAAGCAGATTCCGCCCAAACCTCCCATCGAAGTGAATAGGAGTAGGAATCTTCCTTCCGATGGCAAAAAAAATTCTGCAGCGGAATTTGCGTTGGGTTCACTGTGTGAACATAGCCTTAGGGTGCAGAAACTCCCATTTGCGTTACTTGCTCACTGCAACGATTATACTCTGCTATTTATAAATAAAATATAAGAACTCTATACTGCAGAAAAGCAGTAACCTTGTCAAGATTTTTTTAGTTATTCCCTGTAAAATAAAGTACGGTGATGAATTACAGTTCATTCTTATCAAGTTGCATGAATCTCAGGACAATGTACAAATACTGTAAACCAGGAACCTGAGCGAAGAGTTAATGTGATACGTAACCGGGCCTGAATAATTCATAGTGATCCTTTATCATGTTTCAACGAGACTACTTATCTGATCCGGATACGTAAACATGCAACACACCAAACTGCTGGTACATTACTATAAATTGTAATTCTTAGGCTGGGTTCACACGACCTATTTTCAGGCGTAATGGAGGCGTTTTATGCCTCGTATTACGCCTGAAAACACGGCTCCAATACGTCGGCAAACATCTGAACATTCATTTCAATGGGTTTGCCGATGTACTGTGCCGACGACCTGTAATTTTACGCGTCGCTGTCAAAAAACGGCGCGTAAAATAACAGCCTCGTCAAGGAAGTGCAGGACACTTCTTGGGACGTAATTGGAGCAGTTTTTCATTGAATCCAATGAACAACAGCTCCAAATCACGTCCGTAATGGACGCCCCGCAAAACGCGAGTACGAGCAACTACGTCTGAAATTCAGGAGCGGTTTTCTCCTGAAAACAGCTCTGTAATTTCAGACGTAAATGCAGTTATCGTGTGCACATACCCTTAGGGTTCCAGATGTTCCTGGTCTCTCAATATGGCCGAATTCACATGGGGCGGATACGCTGCGTAAAAAAGCATGCAGCGTATCCACCCTGTGCGCCGCAGGGAATTCTGGGTGAAAAAGCGCACCACACTGTAGTGCAGTTTTTCGCCCGGAACGTCTGCTGCGGAAAACTGCGGCATTAATGACCTGCTAGCAGGCTGGCCTCCTGGGATGACTCTTCAGGTCACATGGGATGAAGTGTCAACTCATGAGACCGGCCTCTGACGTCATACTGGCCTGCCTACCGGGCCGACATTTCATCCCATGTGACTGCCGCTTCAGCCGGTGATTGGCTGCGGCGGTCACATGGGATAAAACGTTATCCCAGGAGGCCGCGCTGGAGGTAGGAAGACGGACTTCTGGGTAAGTATGTTTTTTTTATTAAATGTATTGCGTTTTTTGTGGCGGGATCGCTGTGAACCCACCGCAAAAAACGCAACAACTGCTACTTGTTGCGGGATTTACCTCCACATTGAATTCAATGGGGAAAACAAATAAGCAGCGTTATCGCAAATACAATTGACATACTGCGGAATAAAATGCTGCACCGCAGGTAAATTTGAGCGTTAATCCGCTCAGTATATACACAGAGCGTGGATGAGATTTGTTTAATCTCATCCACTTTGCTGCTACTGTATTTGCTGCGGATTTTCTTTAACTAATTCTGTTGCAGAAAAACCACAGTATTTACGCAACGTGTGAACGGACCCTACCAGTTCACATAGTTGCCATGCATTACCTGCATAGAGTTTGTATGATCTCAGTGTTTGCTGCGGGTTTTCCGCTTTTTTCCAGCTCCAAAAACATACTGATGGGTCATTTGGATTGCTACGAAAATTGGCCCTAGTGTCAGATATAAGGAAATTAGACTAAGCCCCACTGGGGACAGGGATAAGTTGAGTTACACATATATACTAGATATGCTGACTCTGGACTTGATATAACACAGTGGACCAACACTGTTGCTCAATGGTCCAAAGTCCTGTTTTCAGATGAAAGTAAATTTTGCATTTCATTTGGAGATCAAGGTCCCAGAGTCTGGGGGAAGAGTGGAGAGGAGTCAATCCAAGTTGCTTCTGATGCAGTGTGAAGTTTCCACAGTCAGTGATGGTTTGGGGAGCCATGTCATCTGCTGGTGTTGGTCCACTGTGTTATATCAAGTCAAGAGTCAGCGCAGCGTCTACCAGGAAATTTTAGAGCACTTCATGCTTCCCTCTGCTGACAAGCTTTATGGAGATGCAGATTTCATTTTCCAGCAGGACTTGGCACCTGCCCACACTGCCAAAAGTACCAATACCTGGTTTAATAACCACAGTATCACTGTGCTTGATTAATTGGCCAGCAAATTCGCCTGACCTGAACCCCATAGAGAATCTATGTGGTATTGTCAAGAGGAAGATGAAATACCGGACCCAACAATGCAAACGAGCTGAAGGCCGCTATCAAAGCAACCTGGACTTCCATAATACCTCAGCAGTGCCACAGGCTGATCGCCTCCATGCCACGCCGTATTGATGCAGTAATTCATGCAAAAGGAGCCACAACCAACTATTGAGGGCATATACTGTACATTTCAGTAGGCCGACATTTCGGTATTAAAAATCATTTTTGAAATTGGGCTTCTATAATATTCAAATTTTTTGAGATACTAAATTTGGGGTTTTAACAACCATTAGCATAATCAACATTAAAAGAAAAAAAAATGCTGGAAATAGATCACTCTGTGTGTAATGAATCTATATAATATGGGTTTCACTCTTTGAATTGAAATACTGAAATAGAATATCATCAAAAAGTTAATTTAATTCATGGAGAAGGACTAGTATATGTGAAACATTCTGAGTACACTGTTGTGGCATATGTTGGTGCTATATAATATACATAACTATATAGTATTAGATCAGAAGAAAAAACATTACACCAAAGGAAAATATAGCAATTTTCTTCAAAGCATATCTTCAAAATGTGTAAAGATTCGTGATTGTGGATTTAAAGAGGGTTTAGCTGCTGAACTCAATGGGGTTCCTACAATAAAAGACAGCTAACCTGACTGTAATATGGATGTTTGCTGTGAAAAATCCGCTACCATTTTAAATCCACAAGCAGAAATCACCACTTACCACTAGCATACTGTGTAATGAAAAAGTTTAAAGGCAATGTATCTTATAATAAAAACCTAATTTTATTATTTCAGTGTTTTATCTTTTTTGCTAGTTTTGTATGGGACTTCATATACTGTAAAAGAAATGCTGAAATATTGCAGTTTTCAAACTTGCCACTGGAGTACACACAATATGCTCACATTTCCTGTTTTATGCAATTCACTTTCCAGCTTCGCTGTGTAGACTAGAACAGGTCAGCAGAGTTATCTCATTATCATAAATGGTGGTGGAATTTTGTACTGCTAGAAGTCTAGACAGCGCAGAATATCAACACTATGCCCATAGAAAAGGCCATGTATGCCTCTTTCCTGACACTCCTTGGTCTTTTAAGTAGCTACACGGCACTCTAGAAAATGCGGTTCAAGAAAAGGACCCTAGTCTTCTCCCATTTACTCATACGACCAATGTTAACACAATGAATAACGCTTCTATGGCTTACATCACATGCACACATCACTTTTTATGCCCGGCATTCAAAGAACATTTCAAACGTTTGTTCCAGTGTGACAGATGTTGCGATTTCCTGTTCCGATTTCCTGTTCCGATGCACACTTTATATTTCCTCCTGGCAATCCGGTAAGAGATCTTATGTTTGGCTACCATGTTTGGTACAATTATCTACAATACTGTTAACTGTGACTATTAAGCTATTCGCTTGTATGTCTTGGTGAAATAGGATACAAACTGCCAATACGGCTAATGTAATCTTAAGCAATGTTTCACTTTAATGCTGTATGTGATAATGTCACGATGATGATTGCTTTCGGGTATGCGTAAGATAATTCCTGTTCCATTATTTTCCTCATCCTTTATATTTATGAAATACTAACTGTGATAGTTCAGGGTTTTCTGTTCTGTTTTTACAATTTTGACATTTTTGTTACTTTTTTCACGTATTGTCTTATCTTTTACAAATAAATGGTCGTAAAATGACAATATTTGTAATAGACCGAAATGTTTCAGAAAAACAAAATATTACTGCTATGAGCATTACGAGATTGGAGTGCAAAGTTCATGTTTTTCTACTTCCGGGTCACTAATGTTCGAGACATGATACATTCCATTTAAAAGACATATATAATAGAAGAAAAATATTTAAATAAAAAAACAGCATGTTCTCCCTTGACTCAGGCGCACCAGGTCCAACCTCTAGTCATGGCGGCAGTTTGTAGAAAACAGTCTTAATCATCTGCCACACTATATGCAAATGACAAACTCCTGTAAAAGCTGTCAGTCTCTTGCTACAGGGTATCTGCATATTAACCAAAGTAGTCATCAGATTTATGCCAATTCTCTAGCACTTTGCTGTGGTAAGAACACATCTGCTAAATTTTTTTGCAACCATTTGACATATTTGGCACAACTGTCAAATGTGTTTTTGTGGATCTCTTTTAACTCTACTGATGATCAACATTTAAAATCCAATACCTTGTATTTAAAAAGTAGAAATTCAGTTAAAGCACTCCTTAAAATATTTTTTATTAAACAAGTAATGGAATTGCTGCAAAACATTTCTGCAGCAATTCCGCAGAAAAGGCTTGTCAGAGACACGCTGGACCCGATGACACTGAACCAGTCAGAGCCGGTGACGTGACGGATACAGGTTTCAATGCTAGATACAGCTGCTCTGTATACAGGAAACAAAGCCGCTCTATAGCAAAAAGTTTAAATATTTTTTAATAAAAAGTATTTAGAAAGTTGCACAAAACAGATTTTTATTTTTTATTATAAAAATATCTATGGTGTACATAGCCTTTAACCCCTTAGTGTCTAAGCCTGTTTTGGCCTTGTGGACACAGCCGATTTTTGCAAATCTGACATGTGTTACTTTATGTGGTAATAACTCCAGAATGCTTTTGCCTATCCAAGCGATTCGGAGATTGTTTTCTCGTGACATGTTGTACTTTATGATACTGAGAAAATGTTGTCGTTAAATTCAATATTTATTTGTAAAAAACACCAAAATTTAGAGAAAATGTGGAAAAATCTGCATTTTTCTAAATTGTAATGTATCTGCTTGTAAAACAGAAAGTAATACCACACAAAATAGTTACTAGTTAAGACTTCCTATATGTCTACTTTATGTTTGCATCGTTTTTTGAACGTCCTTTTATTTTTCTAGGACGTTACAAGGCTTAGAACTTTAGCTAGAATTTCTCGAATTTTCAAGAAAATTTCAAAAGGCTATTTTTCAGGGACCAGTTCAGTTCTGAAGTGGCTTTGAGGGTCTTATATATTAGAAAGTACCCATAAATCACCCCATTTTAAAAACTGCACACCTCAAAGTATTCAAAATAGCATTCAGAAAGTATTTTAACCCTTCAGGCTGGCTTCACACAACCTATTTTCAGGCGTAAACGAGGCGTATTATGCCTCGTTTTACGCCTGAAAATAGGGCTACAATACGTCGGCAAACATCTGCCCATTCGTTTGAATGGGTTTGCCGACGTATTGTGCAGACTACCTGTAATTTACGCGTCGTCGTTTGACAGCTGTCAAACGACGACGCGTAAATTGACTGCCTCGGCAAAGAAGTGCAGGGCACTTCTTTGTAACGTAATTTGAGCCGTTCTCCATTGAACTCAATGAAGAGCAGCTCAAGATATACGAGCGTCACAGACGCCTCGTATATTACGAGCGTCACAGACGCCTCGTATATTACGAGGAGGAGCATTTACGGCTGAAATGACGCAGCTGTTTTCTTCTGAAAACAGTCTGTCATTTCAGCCGTAAATACCTGCTATCGTGTGAACATACCCTCAGGCATTTCACAGGAAATAAAGAAGTGTAGAGGTGAAATGTACAAATTTCCATTTTTTTTAAATGAAATTCATTTGTAATAAATTTTTTCTGTAACACAGGTTTTACGAGAGAAACTCAAATCAATACTTATTGCCCAGATTCTGCAGTTTTTAGAAATATCCCACATGTGGCCCTAGTGCGGTAATGGACTGAAACACAGACCTCCGAAGCAAAGGAGCACCTGGTGGACTTTGGGGCCTCTATTTTATTAGAATATATTTTAGGCACCATGTCAGGTTTGAAGAGGTCTTGTGGTGCCAAAACCGTGGAAAACCCCAAAAGTGACCCCATTTTGGAAACTAAACCCCTCAAGGAATTTTTCAAAAGGTATAGTGAGCATTTTCAGCCCCCAGGTTTTTTGGTTAACTTATTGGAACTGGTCTGTGAATATGAAAATCTACTTTTTTTCTGAAAAAACATACAATGTTTTAGTTTTTACAAGGAATAAAGAAGAAAAAGCACCCCAACATTTGTAAAGCAATTTCTCCCGATTACGGCAATACCCCATATGTGGTAATAAACTGCCGTTTGGACCCACGGCACGCCTCAGAAGGGAACGAGGGCCATTTGGATTTTGGAGCGCAGATTTTGCTGGAATGGTTTTCGGTGCCATGTCGTGTTTGCAAAGCCCTGGAGGGACCACAACAGTAAAACCTCCCCAAAAGTGACCCCATTTTGGAAACGACACCCCTTAAGGAATTTTTCTAGGGGTATAGTTAGCATTTTGACAATTTTTTGCTGAATTTATAGGAATTATGCCCTGAAATTGAAAATCTAAATTTTTTCTAATAAAATGTAGTTTTAGCTCAGATTTTTTCATTTTTACAATAGATAAAGGAGAAAAAACACCCCAATATTTGTAAAGCAAACTCTTCTGAGCACAGCAATACCCCATATGTGGTAATAAACTGCTGTTTGGACACATGGCGGAAGTAAGAAAGGATGGAGCGCCATTTGACTTTTGGAGCTCAAGTTTTGCTGGAATGGTTTGCGGCCCCATGTCACATTTGCAAAGCCACTGAGGGGCCAAAATAGTGCAAACACGGCAAAAGTGACCCCATTTGGGAAACTATACCCCTCGTGGAACTTATCTAGCGGTATAGTGAGCATTTTGACCCCACAGTTTTTTTGCTGAATTATTGGAATTATGCAGTGAAAATGAAAATCTACATTCTTTCCACTAAAACGTTGAATTTTTTTCATTTTCATAAGGAATAAAGGAGAAAAAGCGCCCCAACAATTGTAAACCAATTTCTCCCGAGTACGGTAATACTGTGGTCATAAACTACTGCTTGGATATACCACAGGGCTCAGAATGGCAGGAGTGCTACTTGGCATGTAGATTTTGGTTGATTGTTTTTTGGGCGCCATGTCGCATTTGCAGAGCCCCTGAGGTACCCGTACAGTAGAAACCCCTGAGATGTGACTCCATTTTGGAAACTATACCCCTCAGGGTAATCATCTAGGGTGTACTGAGCATTTTGATCCCACAGGTGTTTCATAGATTGTATTAGAATGAAGCAGTATAAAAATGAAAAATTATTTTTTTTTTCAAAAAATATGTCGTTTTGCACCCAAATTTTTTTCCACAAGGGGTAATAGGAGAAAAAAAAAACACACATAATTTGTTACCCAATTTCTCCCGAGTACGGAAATACCCCATGTGTGGCCCTAAACTGCTGTTTGAGCACAAGGCAGAGCTCAAAATGGAAGGAGTGCCATGTGGCTTTTAGAGCACAGATTTTGCTGGACTGGTGTACGGGCGCCATGTCGCATTTGCAGAGCTCCCTTGGGTACCAGAGTAGAGTGTAAAACCCTAAGTGACCCCATTTTGTAAACTACACCCCTCAAGGCATTTATCATTTGCCTGGACATATGACAGGGCTTAGGAGTGAAAGGCGCATTTGAGACCTATTTTGGTGATTTTCGCAGCATTAGCCCACAATGGCAGGGATCTGGGGTCAAATACTAAAACAAACCCCCAAGTAGTGACCCCCATTTTTGAAACTGCACCCCTGAAGGGATTTTATTAACGGGTGTAGTGAGCATTTTGACCACACAGGTTTTTTTTTTTCTATAATAAATGAATGCTCAGTGGATGGTGCAAAGTGAAAATTGCAAATTTCCACAGGTATGTGCCATTTTAGTGCACAATATTTTGTGCCCAGTTCATGCCACTGAACATACCTGAAACTGTTAAGCGGGTTCTCTAAGGTATGGCGATGCCATATAGGTGGACGTAAACTTCCCGTTGGGCACGCTGCAGGACTCAGAAGGGAGGGAGAGCCATTTGGCTTTTGGAGCGCAGATTTTGCTTAGTGGTAGTTTTGTTTGGGGTTTTGCTGGTATTTCAATTTATGATGTGGGGGCATATGTAATCTGTGCGGAGTACATCAGGGGCATAATAAGAGGGTATAATAATGGGGTAAATAAATAATTCATAGATATGTGGCCGGTGTCGCACTTATAAATGGTGCCAGATCTTATCCGCTTTTGGAACACTCTGCACATTTTGCATCGCCATATTCGGAGAGCCAGAACTTTTTTTTTCTCCACCGGAGCTGGGTGAGGGCTTATTTGTTGCGGGACAATCTGTAGATTTCATTGGTACCATTTTGGGGTACATGCGATTTTTTTGATCACTTTGTATTTAATTTTTTTTTGCAAGCCAGGTGACCAAAAACCTGCAATTCTGAAGTTTTTTATAATTTATTTTTTTTACGGCGTTCGCCATGCGCTATGAATGACAATTTTACGTTATTCTGCGGGTCGGTACGATTACGGCGATACCAGATGTATATAGTTTCTCTTATGCTTTGCAGCATCTGCACCTTAAAATCACTTTTGTTTCAAATAAATTTTTTGTGTCACCATATTCTGAGAGCCATAACTTTTTTATTTTTCCGTCAAAAAAGCTGCGGGAGGGCTTGTTTTTAATGGTATAATTTTGGGGTACATGCAACTTTTAGATCCATTTTTTTATTCTGTTTTGCGAGGGGTAGTGACTAACAAACCGCGATTCTGTAATAGTTTCTTATTAAAAATTTTTATGGTGTTCACCGTACGGGTAAAATAGCGTGATATTTTTATAGTTTGGGTCGTTACGGACGCGGTGATAACACATATGTGTACTTTTTTTTATGTTTTTTTGTTTTTCCTATAATAAAAGACTTATTATAGGAAAAAAGGCTGTTAGTGTTTTTTGAAACTTTTTTTTTTCATGAAACTTATTTTTTGTAACTTTTTTACAACGTTTTTATTAACTTGTTTTACCTTTTTTTTTGTGTCCCACTAGGGGAACTTGAAGGCATGAAGTCCTGATTGCTATTCTAATACACTGCACTACCTACATAGTGCAGTGTATTAGAGCTGTCAGCTATTCACTGGCAGCAAGCCTATTAGGCTTCGCCTCCCGGCGGGGCCTAATATGCTTCCGTACTAGGAAGCGATTGTTAGGCTACGGTTGCCATAGCAACCAACGGAACCCCCGCGGGTGCCGCTGGTTGTCATTAGCAACGATAGCTGCATCTAAGGGGTTAATCGGCCAGATCGGAGCCTAGCTCCGGTCCTGTTTGTTAGAGCACCATGTCAGCTGTGCCCGTGGCAACCATCGTGGTTGCCGACAGGCTACAAGACACTTCGATGCATCGATCACGTTGATCGATGCATCGAAGGGGTTAATCTGCCGGATCGGAGCCTAGCTCCGGTCCTGGCCATTGCAGAGGGGTGCCGTACATCTGATTACCGGCGGTGATGGCGCTGGCTCAAGCTGAGCCAGCGCCATTACATACACTACGTCAAAGCAGACTGACCAATCACAGCGATCGCCGGCAGGAGACCGCTGTGAATGGTCCCCTGCCGTTTTACTGTGCCGGTCAACTGTCCAACAGTTGACGGCACAGTTCTGTCACCTTGTTATTTGACAGAGTGACAGTTTTTAGCCAGGATGCACCGATACGTCACAGTGCCTTAAAGCACTTCAATGCAGGATGTACCGATGCGTCCTTGTGCGTTAAGGGGTTAAAGTGTTCTGGTATCTTGAATAACAGTATATGTTTACCCCCTTAACGACATACTATTTATGGGAGCCATTAAGGAGAAGTATGGAGCGGGCTCACGGGCTGAGCGCAATCCATACGGAGCGTGTCAGCTGTGTAATACACCTCACTGCAATGGGCGAGATCAAAGATCCGGTGGAATCAAGGATCATTTTGATCCTGCCCGTTTAACAACTTAAATGCCGCGGTCAATCGTCACATTTAAATTATTCGTATCAGGGGGGCGGACCCCACACGATGCGATCAAGGTGTGCCGATGGTAGTTAAAGCAGCCTGAGGTCCTAATGAACGCCTCAAATATGCCATCAACAAATGCTTCAAAGGAGACTGTACGTATAGTGATATACTGCAATACATTAGTATTTCAGTATGTCATGCAAGTGATCCAACGATCGCTGGTTCAAGTCTAATAAAAAAAAAAAAGCTAAAAAAAAATAAATAGCAAAAATATAAAAAAAAGTTTAAAAAAACACAAAAAACTTTTCCCCATTTTTTCCCTAAAGCAATGTTAAAAATAAAAAAAGTTAACATAACTGGAATCTCCGCGACCATAAAAGCCTGAACAACCATAATATAGTGGCGTTTAACGCGTTTGGTGAACGCCGTAAAAACACATACCCATATTATATAAAAACACGCAAATTGTTGTTTTTTGGTCACAATTTTTTTTTTTAAATCGAATAAAAAGTGAACAAAAAGTCGCATGTACCCTAAAATGGTATTGATAAACACTACAGCTCACCCTGCAAAAAATAAGCCCTCACATCGCTAAATCGACATTAAAAAAAAAGTCATGTCTCTCAGAATGACACAAAACGATTAAAAAAATATAATAAAAAAAAGTGGTAAAACAAAAAAAACATTTAATTAAAATTGTATTATTTTGGTATCACCGTAATCGTATCAACCTGTAGAATAAGGTGAACATGTAGTTTTTACCACCGTAAAAACAAGCCCGCCCCAAAAAATAAAAATAGCATAATCGCAGTGTTTTCCCATTTCACCCCACAAATAAATTTTTTGTTCAGCTTCCCAGTACATTATGCGGTACAATAAATGGTGCGATGAAAAATTACAACTTGTCCCGCAAAAAACAAGCCCTCATACGGCTATGTTGATGGAAAAATAAAAATAAAGAAGTTACGGCTTATGGAAAGCGGGGAGGAAAACACAAAAAACGAAAAAAACGAAGATTGGCCGGGAACTTAAGGGGTTGAAGCTCGGTTATCAGTGGATGGTAAACTTGATTCATAGAAAGTATTGTTTACAGTGTGTTGCTTCATGTGGTTTACATGCAGCGGAGAACAATTTAACTATGATGTGTAAAAACAAGTTTATTCAAGACGTAGAATGAATTAATGAGCAGTTCGTTGGATTGTGCTTCCATTTCTATTGCCAAGCAAACGTTCCTAGACTCTTCAAACAAAGAACCGAGTTTAGATGGAAGTATTTGCTTGTTATCCCTGTACACTTCATGGAAAGCAAATAAAAACCATTACATCACTGATCTACAGTTCTTATCCAGGAGCCGTGCCCTTTTGTATCCTTTTATTAGATTGAAATAGCAACTAAAACCTACATCATGTTAGAATGTGTTCACATCAGCATCGGGTTTCCGTTCGACCTTTCAGTCTATTACGCTATTGTTTCCACTAATAAAACGGTTTCCGTTCCGTAAAGTTTTCAACTGAAACGGTACCATTGAAAATCAATGGTAATGAAAACGGAAGCTATGGTTTCCGTTCATCGGTTCTTCCAATGTAAGGTCGAACGGAGCAGATGAAGAGAAGCCCTACGCTGATGTGAACAGGACCTAAATTTATTGCAGCAATATAAAGCACAGTATTGATTTAAAAGAATTCTATTAAATACCCTATTTTCTAAATGCATATATTCATCCATAATAATATTTTTCATCCCATCTACTGTATGAGATCTAACGTCCATTTCCACTCAGGTTTACATATACTTTATTGCTTGACATCCCATTGTTTTTCTTTTTTTTTTTCAATAGCAAAAGCAGTAATGGATCACAAGAGAGATGGCTAACTCTTCCCTAAAATTGTTATTTGTCTGCTTTCTAATATAGGTATAATGCAGCGATATCTGCATGGCCTCTATAAAAGGAAGAATGGCATGAGCAGGATGTGTGGAACAAGGTCATTAGGGTCACCGTGCGGAGATAAATTCACAGTAGTTGAAATCAGCAGCAAATCTCGAATAAATTTTAGAGCATGCTGCAGATTTGGAAAACTCTGCAGCATGCCCTCAAATCTGTGCAGATTTTTCTCACATCATGTGATAGGGTTTTTGTAAAACCTCATTCACATGAACTGTCCTGCGCTTTATAAAATCTGCAACATACTGTATACGTCAAATGTGAATTTAGCCCTGTAATTATTGTAATTGCACTTATCCAGCGTCCTAGTTTAATACAGCTTTTATTGACTATTTTAGTCATTCCTTTGTAGAAATTAACAATTAGAAATTTAATATTAACGAGTGAATATATAGTGTTTGTATCATAGGGTGATAGATCCAACACAAAACAGGGCCAAATGAGTCCTGGATAACAGAGTGCATCACAAATGAACACAAAAATAAAGAGTGAAGCAAATCGTGGGTAGATGATAGGCAAGGGCACAAAATTATGAATTGAGCTGGGGGTTTTGTTCAGTCCCTTGGGTTAGGGACATAGATACACACAGACACCTGTCAATCACAATTATGTGATTCCTCATAATGGTGCCCCCATATCATTGGATGCAATTGGCCCAATTTCGTGTTGATTTAACCCCTTGGAGAGACAGCCAGATTTGGCCTTGTGGACAGCCTATTTTTTCAAATCTGACATGGGTCACTTTATGTGTTAATAACTTGGGAATGCTTACACTTATTCAAGAGATTCGGAGATTGTTTTCTCGTGACATATTGCACTTTATGTTCATGAAAAATTTGATCAATAAATTCAATATTTATTTGTGAAAAACACCAAAATTTAGGGAAAATGTGGAAAAATTAGCATTTTTCTCAATTTAAATGTACCTGCTTGTAAAACAGATAGTAATACCACACAAAATAGTTACTAGTTAACGTTTCCCATGTCTACCTTGTTAGCATAATTTTTTGAACGTCCTTTTATTTTTCTAGGATATTAGAAGGCTTAGAACTTTAGCAGCAATTTCTCACATCTTCAGAACTGAACTGGTCCCTGAAAAAATAACCTTACGAAATATACTTGAAGTGGCTTTGAGGGCCTTATATATTAGAAAGTCTCCATAAATCACCCCATTTTAAAAACTGCACCCCTTAAAGTATACAAAACAGCATTCAGAAAGTGTCTTAACCCTTTAGGGTATGTTCACACGCAGTGGTTTCAGACGTAATTCGGGCCTTTTACGCCTCGAATTACGCCTGAATAAACGCCCCTAATACACCTACAAACATCTGCCCATTGCTTTCAATGGGAATTACGATGTTCTGTTCCCACGAGCCTTTATTTTACGCGTCGCTGTCAAAATACAGCGCGTAAAATGACGGCTTGTCAAAAGAAGTGCAGGACACTTCTTGGGACGTTTTTGGAGGCATTTTTCATTGACTATTGAAAACCACTCCAAAAACGTCCGTAAAAAAACGGAGCGGAGATTTTGCTTGGTGGCAGATCTGTTTGGAGCTTTTGCTGGTATTTCGGTCTAGAATGTGGGGGCAAATGTAATCTGTGCGGAGTACATCAGGGGCATAATAATGCAGTAAACAAATAATATTTCATAGATGTGTGTCCGGTGTCGCACTGATAAATGGTGCCCGATCTTATCCACTTTTGGAATACTCTGCACATTTTGCATCGTCATATTCTGAGTGTCAGAACTTTTTTATATTAGGGGCTTATTTGTTGTGGGACAATAAGTAGTTTTCATTGGTATCATTTTGGGGTACAAGCGATTTTTTTTTAATCACCTTTTTCTTCCATTTTTTGACCAAAAACAAGCAAATCTGACGTTTATTACTTTTTACTTTTACAGTATTCACCGTGGGCTATAAATGACATTTTACTGTATTCTTCGTCTTGATAGGATAACGGCGATACCATATGTGTATAGGTTTTCTATGTTTTACAGCGTTCGCACAATAAAATCATTTTATTTATCTTATTTAAATAATTTATTTTGTGTCACCATATTCTGTGAACCATAACTTTTTTTTACTTTTCAGCAAAAAAGCTGTGTAAGGGCTTGTTCTTTGCGGGACGGTTTGTAGTTTTTATTGGTACTGTTTTGGGGTAAATGGGACTTTTTAATCACTTTTTAATCTATGTTTTGTGAGGGGCGGTGACCTAAAAAAAAGTGATTCTGACATTGTTTACTTATAAAAAAAAATTTGCAGTGTTCACCGCGCGGGAAAAAATAACAATAGGTTTTACATGGTTGGGTTGTTATGGACAGGTTGATACCAAAGACACGTACTGGTTTTTTTTTTTTTGTTTTTTTTTTTTGTTTTCATTTTTTTCCTGTAATACTTATTATAGGAAAAAAGGCAGTGTTTTTTTTGTTTTGTTTTTTACTTGAAACTTTTATTCAACATTTTTAGAGCTGTCAGTTATTCACTGACAGGAAGCCAATTGGTTTCCATATGTGGACGACCAGGAGGCCATTGTTAGGCCTCCGGGTGCCATAGCAATAATTGGCAATGCTGCGCATCGCAGCGATGCCAATTGGCTAAAGACCCCTAAGATGCCACGATCGCTTTTGATCGCAGCTTCTAAGGGGTTAATGGCAGGGATCAGAGCTAGCTCCATTCCCTGCCATTACAGCATGGTGTCAACTGTAGAATACAGTTGACACCAGCGGTTGATGTCGCAGGCTCAGTTCTGAGCCTGTGCCATCTTGTTTCTGGGGACGGAAGCATTTTAGGCCCCGCCTCTGAGCGGGATCTAACAGGCTTCCGTACTTGGCAGACAGGAGGCCATTGATAGGCCTCCGGTCTTCCGGAGCAGTCATCTGAACCTCGTGATTACATTGCTAGGTTCTGATCTGCTGGTAAAACCCAATAGATGCAGCGCTCGCTTTTGATTGCTGCATTTAAGGGGTTAATCGGCCGGATCTGAGACTAGCTCCGGTCCTTGCCACGCAGCAGGAGGTCAGCTGCAATATACAGCCAACACTCGCTGGCGATGGCTCAGATTCTGCACCACCATCATCGCGTACTATGACGTTGCTTTGCCTTAGGACCTTGGAGATAGTATGTGACATGTCGCCAAGGGGTTAAGACACAAATTTTTGTTTATCTTTTTTATTTGTATATTATTTAAAGCTATGTTTTATTTGGCTACGTCCCAGTGATATACAGTTTTGTTTATGTAGCATGCCTTACATAAAACTTTATTAAGTTTGTGAGTCAGTGACTTCTATAGTGATTGTATCAGAACGATTTCCTTCTGATAATCCTGCAAGACTGAGGGGTGTTTAAAATTACCCACCATTGCCATGCAGGGTCTGCCAGACATTCCAAATCAGACTAAGTATTAACCCCTTAATTACCAGCCTATTTTAGACGTTAATGACCAAGCCATTTTTTAAGTTTTTCCATCGTCTCATTCAAAGAGCTATAACTTTTTTATTTTTGCGTCGACATAGCTGTATAAGGACTTGTTTTTTGCAGGACAAGTTGTAATTTTTAATAGCACCATTTTGGGGTACATAGAATTTATTGATGAACTTTTAGTAACTTTTTTTGGGGGGGGGGGAATAGAAAAAAAACAGCAATTTTGCCACTCTTTTTTGCGTCCTAAATCTACGCCGTTTACCGTGTGGTATAAATAACACAATAACTTTATTCAGTGGGTTGTTGCGATTTGCAAAGATACCAAATTTGTATCGTTTTTGTATGTTGTTTTACTACTTTTACACAGTGAAAACACTTTTTTTTCAAAATTATTTGTTTTTGTGTCTCCATATTTGAAGAGCCGTAACGTTTTTATTTTTTCGCCGATGCAATTGTAGGAGGACTTTTTTTTTGCGGGACGACCTGTATTTTTTATCGGTACCATTTTGGAGTAGATGCGACTTTTTGATCACTTTTTAGCAAATTTTTTTTAAGGCTGGATTCAAAGAAAACAGCAATTTTTGCATAGTTTTTTTACAACGTTCACCGTGCGGGTTAAATGATGTAATAAGTTTATAGTTGGGGTCGTTATGGACGCGGCAATATCAAATATGTGTAACTTTTTTACTTTATTTGTTAATAATAAAGCAGTTTGTAAGGGGGAAAAAGTGGGTTTTTCTTTTTTTTTTTTCACTCTTTATTAAAACTTTTTTTAAAACTTTTTTACTAGTCCCACTAGGAGACTTCACTATGCGATAATCCAATCGCATTTATAACACACTGCAATACTTCTGTATTGCAGTGTATTACTGCCTGTCCTCTGGCATGACCTAGCAGGCATTCATTACAGGCAGACCTGGGGGCCTTTATTAGGCCCCCGGCTGCCATCGGAGACACAGACACTCGGGGATCTTATCGCCGGGTGTCAGTGGGATGAGAGGGAGCTCCCTCCCTCTCTCCAAAACCACTCAGATGCGGTGCACACTATTGAGCACCACATCTGAAGGGTTAAATGAGTGAGAGCGATACGAATATCGATCTCACTCGGTCGAGCAGGGACGCCCCCAGCCTTCAGCTGCCTCTGGTAGCTATGAGCAGGGAGATTTGACAGTTCCCTGCTCTGTTTACTTATTCCGATGCAGCAACTTAAAAAGTCTATTGCATCGGAATAAGGCCTGTTCGTGACCGACGGAGAAACACTATGGGCCGGTCACTAACGGGTTAAATGAACACTCAAGTATATGAAATTATTTAGACGCTACTGAGGCTATTCTGTATTATAATCATCAATATGAGACTTCTCTTTAGCCATTGTTCATAGTCCGGGCGTATCTATGGGGATGCAGTGGTCAGACCTGGCCCCTGTGTTTAAGGGGGCCAAAGTCCACCTCCCATATAAGCATCACCAGTATTAGAAATGGCACGTTAGGTGGGGTTCCCGGTCACAGATTTTGGCTAAAAACTTCAAGTTATACGTCTGGTGAAGGACAAAAAATAATAATTTAAAAAATAAAAATCTACATGCACTTGTTAAAATGTGAAGCCGAAAGAGTGCACTTCCCTCATTTTTCTAGGGGAGTTTGAGTATTTGTCAGATGCCAGCTTCTCTCAGCTGATCAGCTCTCATTATGTACAAATTTTGTCTGCCAAACGCCTATTACCCTTATATATTTTTGCCCCCAGCTCGATCTTTCTATGTGTCCTTGAAGAGATTTTGTCTGTCACGCATTTGAGTTTTGGCAGAAATCAGAATAGTACAGCATCATTTCTAATGATGCCTTGGGTAAGTCAGTTCTAAATGTAAACTATACCTTCCCAATGTACACGTTCGGTCCTAGTAAGCCAGAGAGTAGAGTGTCAAATGGTCATTATGCTGAGGATTCCTTGTAATAATATACTGATATGGGGATGGTCACGATCCACCCACCACTAACCTTCTCCCTGAGGGAGGCATATTGTACCTTTGTCTCCTGGCTGTGTCCATGGCTTTTAGGAGTGCGCTCCTTCTAGAATGTAAAGGAATTCTAGTTCAGGAACACGGCCATCTGTCTGATCTATGTACGTCAACCTGGGGCTACTCCAACTTTATTTAACTTCTAACCAAGGAACAGCAATGGAGTCTTACCTTTGGTTTAGAAAATCAACATAATGGTATGCAACAGCCCACAAAAACGCGAATGTTTGTAACTATGCAAACAAAAAGAAGCTTGGTGGCACTGGATTTTGGGGCACCATCTGCATTGAGTTTGTATGTTCTCCCTATCCTTACATAGATCTAAGTTACCTGTTTTCCCCTGAAATTCGAAAAATTATAATGTTATATTTATTGGCCTCCTATTAAACTTGTGCTAAAGTGCATGCGCGCAAGGGTTTAAGAACACTCCAAGCAAGTGGGAAAGCCTCCTAAGCTAGCTTTAGGAAAGGCTTTCCTGATCTAAAAGGAGGGGACCTGACCTGTACCTGGCTCTAAATATTAGTCTCCAGCACAGAGCATTAGGTAAAGATTGTGAGCACCACTGGGTAGAGGGACTCGTTTGAGTGTGTTCTATGTGGGTGGAATTGGTTAGCACTATATAAGCAATAATAAATAACAAAAGCAATTGAGATTGGTATAAGGGGACTGTACCACGAGTGATGAAAACAAACACTAAATTTATTCCATTTACACTAGATTTATTTTCAACTAAAAATATACACAAATATTAAAAAGCTTACTTTTCGTTTCAGGTAACTTTCCAGAATAAGCCAATATGTGTTTGTGCATGAGGAATAAAATTATTCCTGACTGACTCATATCCTGCAATTTTCCCCTGCAGACTATCTCCAATGGTCACTCTTTGCTGAGCTCCAGAGTGGGTGGAGGCTAGCTGCTATGAAGTCTCCCATACACAGCACACACACACACACACACACACACACACACACACACTAGCATGAATATCATTATACAGCAGTAATGAGCAGTGTAGCTGTGAATTCTGCACTGGATGAGACCGTAGGATATCTACTAACAACAGCAGTATGTGTGTATCTCTTTTTTTTTCTCTGTGCAACGGCTTCCTCATCCCTCTCCCCCTCCATCCATAGACTTCTATGGGCAGAAGTTGTAACATGATCCCTCAGCGACGCTGAAAACAAGTCTATTCTCTGCCTCAAGACAGATTTTAGCAGTGAATTGAGAGGCAGTGATCAGTGCAGGAAGCAGGGAGGAAAAGTGCCTGATAAATGGAGAGAGATGTTTTTCTGTAATAAGATATATTAAAAAAAATCTTATCTTCACTTATACATTTGATTTATGGAAAGTTTATTTAAATAACAGCAACTTTTTAAAAATGTATGCTTTTTATTAAAAAAATGTTTGTTTTATTATTTTAACCTCATTAAAAAGGGAAGTAGAACTCGGTTCTGAAATAGAGGCCACGCTCCTACTTATGCATTTAGATTTTCATGCAAGTGGCAATGACAACCCTTTTCATCTAGGTTATTATGAAATGCACGATGCATAATTATACACTTGTTATTTTATTTAATGTTGTGTTTGTCTTTTCAGCTATGAAAACCCAAATAGATTAGTTAACTGTCCTTGCAACGCAGCACTTCAGCCATTTCTCATGAAGAATGCTGTGCTCTGTATAATTTCACCACACTCCAAAAAAAAAAAAAAAAGTGTCCCGGTAGAATCCGGCTCTTTCCAGACAATATTTGTTTCATTTTACTTCTATTGCATAAAACATTTAAGTATTAATGCAATGTACTCCGGCATAATGATAAACCTCGTATTGTTTGACTAAAGGGCCGCTAATACTCTCCTGTTAAAAGGTTGACATTAAGGATTAGTACTAACTGGATTTAAGCATATTCTGCTAAGACGAATGTATCACTTCACAAGAATTAGAAAAGACTAAAAGAGCAAATTTAAAAAAAAAAAAAATTTAAAGTGTCAGAGCCTTAGCTGTGTAGACATTGATTTCCAACATCCAACTTGTTTTTAGAGGCATTTGCAGGATTTAGTCAAAAGGGGATTCAAACAAATCGAGATATGTGCATGTACAGAGATACATAGACACAAAAAGACACGCACATGTCAATCACAATTATGTGATTCCTCATAATAATGCCCGCATATCAGTGGCAGCCACAGTGGCAGAAACCAGTCCTTCCATTCCTTAGAGAGAAAAGATAGACAATATATGTTTGAGATTTGTGTCTGCTCTAGATTATACTTATATAAAAAATATAGTGCCATACAGTCTTTAGATTAACATTCAACACAAAGTGAATAGATAAACACATTTAGTGCCATACGTTGCCCAAACACAAAGTGCATACCACATTGCCCATAATGCAAAACCTTGCCCCAACAGTGTGATTCAGGGTCTACATAAAGAATACATCACCACGCACTACCATAATTTTTGCAAAATCGTATCATATTTTGCCTACACACTGTAGGACTGTACCAGAGTAACACTTTGCTAAACATATAATGCACACAGTGCCAAAGACCAGCCAGAGCCACATACTTTGGTTGTATTTGGATAAAGCATGGATTTATGTGATCAGTGCATCTATGTGGGCAAAGCATGGCCCAAACAATGCATCATTGACATGACTTGTTTTTCAGTCCTGAAGGTCCACCTAGCTGTATAGACTTTTGGGATTCAATAGAATGCAGAGGGGGCACTTTGGAGGCATGATCAGAGAGTCCATAACCAGTTGTGATATTACGTCTGTCTTTACAGAATGGATAAGTTGGGCATTTAGAACTTCGGGTTAAGTAGGTGTCTTTTCAGAAAAGTGGACTGAATGAGATGGCCACAGCTCATGCTTACATAATAGGTCTACATTTTGTTGAAACCCTTAGTGACCAAGCTTGTTTGGACTTTAATGACCAAGCCAGATTTGTCAATTCTGGTATGTCTGACTATCAGAGAATAAGTTTTAAGAGAAAGAAAGTTTTGAATATCCAAGTAATTCTGAAATTGTTTTTTCGTCACATGTTGTACTTTATTTTAATGGTAAAAGTAGACTGATACGATTTGCCTAAATTAATTAAAAAATAGAAAAATTGAAGAAATTTTGTAAGAATTAAATTTTTTCCCTATTTTTAACTGCAATAGGTCACATATGTACATACATACTGTAAAAATTTTTTTATTAAATACATATTTCCATCTCTTTACTCTATTTTGGCAGCACTTTTGGAAAAAAAATATAAAAAATGTGTGCAATTTAGAAGACTTCAAAATTTAATAATAATTTTATAAATTTTGAAGTACATTTTGTTTTCCCTCATCAAGCCAGGTTCAGAAGCTCATGTGTCAGAATGATGGAAACCCCCACAAATGACCCCATTTTGAAAACTACACCCCTTAAGGTATTTATTAAGGGGTGTTGTACGTATTTGGACCCCCCAGTTTTTTTGTAAGAATTCATGCAAAGCAAACGGTAAAAATATCTAATTAGAATTTTTTCACAAATGTGTCATTTTAAAGACAGATTTCTTTTAAAGTGACCATAAGAATGAAGAAACACACCCCAAAATCTATCACCGTGTTTCTCCTGTGTTCAAAAATAAACCCATTGTGGCCCTAATGTATTGCCTGTTCAAACGGCAGGGCCCAAAAGGAAGGGAGCACACGGAGGCTTTCAGGACTCATTTTGCTTGAAAATGTTTTAGGCCCCACTGTACATTTGGAGAGACTTTGAGCTGCCAGAACGATAGAAACTCTCCATAAACTAACCCATTTAGAAAACTAGACCCCTTAAGGTATTTATCTAGGGGTGTAGTGAGTAGAGTATTTTGGCCCCACATTTTATTGGTATATTTAATTCAATGAGAGTAAAAATAAAAATTATTTCATTTTTTTGGACAAATATGTAATCTTAGACAGGATTTTTTGTAAAACGAACATGAAAATGCACCCCACAATGTATTCATCTAGAGGTAGAGAGAGAATTTTTAGTTTTGTTTGAGGGTTTATACAGATAGTTCACTTTTGTGTGACCAATTGTAAAGGTGTTCATCATAGTGACAATTTTGGTAGCACAAGCTTCAGGGCAAGACTTAAAATCGGGACACTTGTGTAAAAGTTATCTAGGTACAAGTGGTAGCCCTTTTCAATGAGGGGGTGCATGAAGTCCCACACAATTTTCCCACTTTTACCTAGATAGCGGGGGGGGGGCCAGTCTAGGGGATTTATTTTTGTGTCCTTGCCCTCATATATTCTGAAGGTATGGGTATACCCGGATTCTGATTCACACAGCTTATACATTTTAATGCCATATCTGGCCCTTTTATTTGGAAGGTACTGCCTAAATTCTAATCTTCCCTTAAAGTGAAGGGACTCATCGATTGAGATGTGCTTCTGAGGGGTGTATAATTCTGCACATTTTTTTGTAAAATGGGCAATGACTGGTCGAATTTTAAAGAGGCGATCAGAGTTTGGGTCATCTCTGGGTGGACACTGGGTATTGTCATTGTAGTGTAAAAATTTAAGAATGGCCTCAAACCTTCCTCTGGGCATTGTATTACGGTATATTAGTGTATGATGTAACACATCTGTTGACCAGTATGATCGTATTATTGGCTTTTTTGTCAGGCTCATATTCATCAACAACCCCCAGAATTTTAACATTTTGGTTGCGTCAGTGGGATGCCATCTGTATTGTCTGGCAAAAAGGGATTGTGAGTTTACATTAATAAATTGTTGTGCGTAGAGGTTAGTCTGCACAACCACTGAATTAATTAAATCATCAGTTATATAAAGTTTGAAAAATTCAAACTCATTTAGCCCTGTTGTATCCACTCTGATTCCTGAGGCACCAATAAATTGAGGAATTTGAGAGTTAAAATTACATGGGGTGCCCAATCCTCTTCACTTGTGCCAGGCAGGGCTTGATGGCTTCTCATTTCAGAGGTTTGAGGGGTTTCAGAGGGTTGAGGGGTTTCCTTGTCACTGGAAGAAATTGAAAGGTGAAATATGGATCCCCCTTACTGGCAGAATCGGTATCAGAATACAGCATTTGAAATGCCTCTTCTGTGGTATACATCGCTTTGACATAATGATTTCATATTTATTAGATAGATTTTTTTATATATATATATATATATATATATATATATATATATATACATATACACACACATACACACACACACACATTTATGTGTGTGAAATATAATACAGTAAACTGTTCTGCAAAAGTGATCTAAGTGAACGTACCTATATTATGTAATCTGTTACATTATATAACGGTTACAGTAGAGTTTACTGTAACAATTTTTTTTTATATATTATTTTTAGTTATTTTTTTTTAAATAAAACGTTCCTAACAAACGTACAACTATCCCTAACGGACAATGGCAGGTGATGGCGATTCACAGTACTGGGAACGTCACTCTGGGTTCCTCACTGGGTAGAGCAGGGAAGGGCCACTGGACAATGGCAGGTGATGGCGATTCACAGTACAGGGCACTTGTCCATGACACTGGCAGGGAATTGATATAATTCATTGTTTTCGGTCTTCTCTCACTGACTCTCACTCACACACATCTAGTCTCCTGACTAACCAATCACAGCGATCGCAAATGGGGGACCACTATGACTGGTCCCCCACATCTTGTCAGTGACTATCTGCTGTCTTTGACAGCAGTAGTCACGTTGAAATTCCCTAACCTGGCTCTTTCTGCTGGGTTACTATACTAAAAACGCTGTGATTGGTCAGTCACTACTGACTGACCAATCACAGCGTTCGTGGGAGGCGCCGCACTGTAATTGGTCCCTCACCGTATCAGAGTGACAGCCGATATCAATCTTCTGTCACAATGTCTTGACATGATGTCAGCCCTGACGTAACGCAGGGCAAACAGGACAAACCATGACGTACAATACAGGACAAACCATGACGTACAGTTGCGTCATGGTGTGTTAAGGGGTTAAACCGCAAGAACATACAGTAACAGAATTCGATACATTGAATTTAACTTTCTTTCAAGTTATATGTAGTGCTACACAGATGACAGCATGTGCCATATGCTTTATCAGTATAAACAGCTTTAATCTATGCAAAATTGGGTGAATTGATCAACTGACAGATTATTGCCATACACTCATGTATAAAATGTTCCTAAGTGATTGAAAAGAGCTAATAAATCAAGCTTCCGCTAATCTTATGAGAAAACCAACAAGATATGTTCTTCACTCCGGTCATAAAACAAATCTGTCAATCACTTCCATTGAACAGGAGCATTTAACATTTACAGCATGATGACAAATGTGCGTGAAAATGGAAAAATGTGCTCCTTTTCAAAGTCTTTTGACACACAAAAATTGCATCATTTATGCAACATATTAGCTGTCGGCAGTGAAAATCCACCAAGGAATAAGAATACGCTTTCAGTAGTAAGAGTCATTTGTTATCTTGACAAACTCCTGCCAGAAAACTCCCTAACAATAACTACTGTATAAGCTAGGATGCCAAAGTATGACAAGTTTACAAGAGGCAAATTGCTCTTTAATGAATAGGACACTTCCGTCTTCCATATTGCATCTGTTAGTAGAAAATATAACCTATCTATATTGTTTTCGGAAACCATTGCGGATTACTAAATCCAACATCACGGTGTCAATGTATCAAACAATTATTAGCCGTTTTCCATTCTTCCAGCAGTCCCAGAACAAAAACCATTTACGATTCTGGAATAATGCGGGCTAGCAGTGAAAATTGTGTGTGGGAATCCTTAATCTCCATAATACTCATAAAACGAGGGTAAAAAAGACACACACGGCCATGAAACTGCTTATTAGTCAGTGGTCCAATTACTTTTAAGCTTGTGAAAAGGGAGGGACTATGTAAAAAATATAAAACAAACAAAAAAAATTCACTAAGTTAAATTATACAGTATAGAGTAATGATAACATAAGACATAATAAATTGTAAAGATCCTTTTACACCGGCCCATAAGTGGGTAAAACAGCATTTATACGAATGCTCATTCTCGATCATTGCCCTGTGTAATTAGGACAAAGATCAGCCGATAAACGAACAAACATTTGTTTTTCCGTTGGTAGAATCTTTTATGCGGCTAAAAAAAAAACGGTCGCTAGTCAGCAGCACATTTTCCTGTGTAAACCGGGGATGTGCTTCCGACATGACGCAAACACATGGGGACAAGAACTCGTAATAAGGATTGTTCATCTCCATACATTAACATTTTTCTGGCCAGTATCGGGCTGTGAAAAAGCATCTTTACAGTTCATCTACTACAACATGAGTGCATGGAGACAGAAGAAAATGAATAGATGATAGAGGAAAAACTATGGATTTACTACTTTTATGATTAGAATAGCATTTCAATGTAATTGGGTGTCATCTATTTTGGATTTATTTTTACCCTTTGTCCTTTTACTTTATGGATTTAAAAAGCCAGTGAGGATCGTGTATATTTCCACGAATGGTGCCTGGTATGATCTGAACTGCTTTTACGTATTTACACAGTGCTGAGCTGAGAGACTAAAGGGATTTACATCAGATAAAAGTGTCACTCTTTATCTTTCGGGAAACATTCATTGCAATTTAGCAAAGTCTTTTAGATCATTTAGGAAACGTGTTTTACTATACATGTGCTTTTTTTTCTTCGTTTTTACAGTAGCAGAAACAATTTCACTGTCAGAGGCAGGCTTGATGCTAAACACCTAAAAACTGTTAGGCCTCATTCAGACGGGCGTGTTCGATTTGCGTGCATGAATGACGTGCGTTATACGTGCGTGTGTGCATGCTTTCTTCCAATTATCGGTGTATGACATGCGTGTGACACGCGCGTTTATAATGGAAGGAGGAACTAAAGCTAATATTTGGTACCAACCCTCTGGTAACACCCACAGGAAAGTCACATGGTCGGGATTCGCCATTTCCTATTGCAGTACAGCATAGAGAGAGGTTGGTGTGATTCCTGTGCTTGTTGTTTTGGGATATTATAGTGTTTTATTTGTGTGAACATGACATCCAAAAGATATGGACCATGTTCTAATGTTGTGGCTGATCTCTCGCACGTATGGAGAACGACACCTTATGGTGGAGGAAGAACCGAGAAGGCGGCATTGGGGTCATCCCATGGTCTCCCTATGTACTTACAAAGGGCACTTCCACACCCTTTATGAGGACCTGCGTCTGCATCCGGCAAAATTTCATGCCTTCTGTTGGATATCTGTCGCAACTTTTGATCAGCTGCTGGAGGAGCTGCGTTCCAGCCTAAACTTCAGAAATACCAACAAGAGACACAGTATTTCTCCTGAGGAACGTCTCATCATCACCCTGAGGTAAGAATACATACTGTCTGTGTAAATCCCCAGTGTTCTAGTGTAGAACAAATATAAAATTAGCAATTAGAAAGATAAAGTTTAAGTTATTGTCATTATTTCATCTTCAGATTCCTTGCAACTGGGAATTAGTTTGCGTCCCTTCATTTAGAATTCCTAGTGGGGACGTCGACCATTTCTAGAATCATCAGGTCCACCTCTAATCTAATCTGGCGTCAACTGAAAGAGACCGTGCTGCCTCAACCCACAACAGAACAGTGGAGTATCGCAGATGGATTCTTGAACAACGCACAATTCCCCAACTGCATTGGGGCGCTGGACGGATAACATATCCGGGTAAGGAAGCCGCCATACTCCGGGTCCAATTTCTACAATTACAAAAAGTTTCTCAGTAGTACTGTTGGCCTTGGCTGACAGTCAATACCGGTTTGGAATTGTAGATATCGGTTCCTATGGCAGCACTACTGATGCTGGTATCTTCACGGCTTCCAGGATGGGTCAGCGGCTTCTAAGCAACCAGCTATGCCTCCCTGAACCCCGCCTACTGCCCGGATCTTCTAAACCCCCTGCACCATTTGTGATAGTGGCAGTTGAGGCCTTTGGACTATCCACACATGTTATGCGGCCCTATCCTAGGTGTGCATTGGACGACCGAAGGCGCATATTCAATTATAGGCTTACCAGAGCTCGTCGCTATGTGGAGTGCGCCTTCGGGATTATGTCAAACAAATGGAGTGTGTTCATGTTAACCATACAAATGGATGCAGACAATGTAAATTTAGTCATCAAAGCATGTGTCATCCTTCACAACTACAAACGAATGTACGACGCAGCATCCGATGGTGACGTGGAATACCTCATGCCCACTGGATCATTGACTATTGACAATACAGCGCAAGGAAAACCTGGGACATCTGGCCTCCGCACCCGGGAATTCTTTGCAGATTTCCAGAGCCCTGAGGGCGCAGTTCCCTGGCAGCAGGATGCTATCCACTAGTGATGCCACGCGTGAAGTGTTCTTCATTATTGTTGTAGTTTATGTACATTGTTATTGAGTTTTATTCATGAATGGTTTAGTGTAGGGCCTCACAAGACAATGAGGACCCTTGATGTGGGTTGCAGGCCTTCATATTTTGGTAAAATATGATTTTAAAATTTGTACAATGTCATTTAGAAAAACTTCAACCTTTATAATAAAAAATGTTACCTAAATATCAAGTAATACTATATATATATATATATATATATATATATATATATATATAGCAATAGAAAGCAGCAGCACTCACTAGAAACAAATGTGTAGGTGCCAAGCAAGTCGTCCAGATCCAAGGACAAGGCAGTATATAAAAATAGAACTCTTGCAGCTCTCCAAAAGTGTGAAAAATAAGTTGTTTATTCAGCCAAACAGCGACGTTTCTGTCCTACAATAGGACCTTTATCAAGCATGGTAACATACTGAGTGATAACGGTTTATAAAGAGCAAAAGAGCATTTACATAATTCATCTCATTAAAATACAAGTGCAAAGTGACAGAATTACAGAGCATTGTGTATATGAATGGTATCAAGTACAATCAAAATATTGATACATAAAGTGCACGTGCAGATACATTTAAAATAAACATTATCGCATAATAAACATGCAATAATACATGATTACAACATAATCAAATATACAACAGTTGTGTCAGAACTAGTCACATTAGTTCCCCTCACCAATCAGAGCTTCAGGACCTTCATCATCCAAATTGCGTACAGGCTATGTGTATAACAGCACTCAGTACACAGAGCATGGTATTGTAAGATATGTGGGTGTGTGTATGTAAGTTGCCGACATCCGGTTAGAGGACCGGAAGTTTTTACGTCGCTATGCAACAGGATGCTTCAGGAGCGTAGTGATGACAACGCATTCACCACCCTGAGCACCTCCCTCGCAAAGTGTTCACCGTTGTCAAGCAACCATCAATCACAAAGCACTGTGATTAAAGAGATACATGTTGTAACGTAGTTACCGCTGGTATCGTATATAGTCCCAATCAGGTAAAGATCAAAACTTGATCTAAAAATAGGCTCGTGGAGACAGTCAGTATTATTATAGCGATGTTTATAACGATTCATATATGTTGGCGGATACAGAGCACCCAAAGGTCCACACGCGGGTATACTAGATCCCTGTCCACACTTCCGTGGTCAAGAGGGAACTAGTCCCCAGGAACTCTAGGATCCAACCAAACACAATGTAATGTGTATGGGGAATCCCAGCAGATCACAAACGTGTAACGGACCTATGTTCGTCGATGCAATGCCAAGTCCGCAAAAGCGATATGAAAAAAAAATAAAAAAAAAAATAATTATATATATATATATATATATATATATATATATATATATATATATATATATATATATATATATATGCCTGGGTATTTAACCCCATCTTATCTACTGACTATCACAATACGAGACAAGAAATAAGCAATGTATATAAAGAATGATCTTTATTATATGGGCTGGGACTAGATCTAACACCAGCAATCAATTTTTGCAAATACAACTGGATCAATGATGATGAGAGAATGGTCCCGAAGTTGGTCAAGGATCATGTATTTTTGCATGTTTATTATGCGATAATGTTGTTTATTTTAAATGTATCTGCACGTGCACTTTATGTATCAATATTTTGATTGTACTTGATACCATTCATATACACAATGCTCTGTAATTCTGTCACTTTGCACTTTATTTGTTTTTTAATTAGATGAATTATTTAAATGCTCTTTTGCTCTTTATAAACCGTTATCACTCAGTATGTCACCATGCTTGATAAAGGTCCTATTGTAGGACAGAAACGTCGTTGTTTGTTGGCTGAATAAACCACCTATTTTTCACACTTTTGGAGTGCTGCAAGATTTCTATTTTTATATACTGCCTTGTCCTTGGATCTGGACGACTTGCTTGGCACCTACACATTTGTTTCTAGTGAGTGCTGCTGCTTTCTATTGCTGTATACTTGGATCCCACCAGCTGGCACCACGTTGATTATTTTTGATCACATTGCTACATGGAGCAGGTCAAACTACCTGTTGGTATATCTACAGCCAATAATGCAATTTTTTCTGATGAGGACATTGCGAGAATTTTAAATGGAGCGGAGGGTGATATTTAGTTTCTTAGTGTTCCTTCCACACCGGACATCAAACGGAACCTAGAGTTTGAATCTAAACGTCTAGTCAATGTCGAGCTTCACTTACTCACGTTGGGCCAATATTACAGGAACAGGATGGTTCCCCGCGGCATGAGATCTCAACTTAAACCAACGATGCACATGCAGCATGAGGAGTTCCGCAACAGATCTGAGCAATTGGCAAGTAAATATGCGCTTGATACTATATTACTTAATATGGACTTTTTACAAAGAGATTTAGCTGCACTCAAGATCAAGACCATTAAACTTGAAGACACATTAAAGACCCTCATCTCTACGGATGACTTCAATATGCATATGGAGAAATTACAAACTACCCTGGGTAAAGTGAGAACCGAGATTGAAGAAACAAAAAAGAAATGGCACCGCGATCAATCAGATTACCAAACGGGTCGCGTGTATACTTGGGATAATACCCTTGATTATACAAATGTATCATCTAGACGAGATAAACAACCAAGAGTTCAAGTGTTCAATAGGGACACACGCACACAGGGTCCAGTCCGGAAAAACGCACAACGAAGTGAACAGGATGATTTTTTAGAGTTGAATATACTGGACACTACAAAAGGAAAATCACCAGACGAGCAGGACGCAGGAGAAATAGAGGGAGGAAGAACCCGCCTCCAGAAACAAGCACAATACAGAGGACAAAGACCACCGAACAACAGCAACAGGAAAATACTATCCAAACAGTGGTAAATATCTCTACTCATAATCTGTCTGATATACAATTACAGACCCTGTCAAAAGGTCTTTCGTTTTGCCCCAATCAACATACTGATTGGTTCCAATTGGAGTTAGATCTGTATAAATTTATTAGAGCTATCAAATTGAAAGTCTGGTTTAATATACAATCTAGTGAAGTGGTGGAGCATGACACTCCTCCTAAATTATCTCTGGGTAAAGTAGGACTTGATAATAAAAGTTTGTTCCAACCCCCGATTATGTCACATGTTATTGAGACATTTAGAGAGTTGGTTGAAAAAGACCTAAATACATTAAAAACGCAGACGAATAATGAATTTTTTAAACATCCTAACATGACCTCTTCTGAGATCATAGCTCTTGAAGAACTTATCCATAACCACGATCTCACGATCAAACCCGCTGACAAAGGGGGTGCGATTGTGGTTATGGATACAATTATGTACATTAATGAATGCAATAGACAGTTACTTGATACTAACACCTATAGGTTGTTAAAGGGAGATCCTAGATATGACATTGAAAAGAAAATTGGATTACTAATCACTCATGCAATGGAAGAAGGTACTATAGATCAACATTTAAAAAAATTCTTAATAATAGAACATCCAACTACCCCCTGTTTATATTTGTTACCCAAGATACATAAAAATCTGTCAAATCCCCCTGGCCGTCCCATAATATCTCTATTTTTGTTGATAAAGTTCTGAGAGATTTTGCGATCAGTGCTAAATCGTATGTAAGAGACACCTCAGATTTTTTGCAAAAACTGAGGATGATTACCCTACCGGTAGGTTCACTATTGGTTTCTTTCGATGTTACATCACTGTACACTTCAATTAATCATAGTAAAGGGCTAGACGCTGTGAGACGCAAGCTATCTGGCTCTGACTATGATGCCACATCTTGTGCGTTTATCATGGCACTTGTTGAGCTAATTTTGACATCTAACTATTTTTTGTTTAATGACAAATATTCAACTTAAAGGAACAGCCATGGGGTCCAACATGGCTCCGACCTATGCCAACATTTTTATGGACATGATGGAGGAGATGTCTATTTATGTGTCCCACTACTTCCAATGGGTCTTGAGGTGGTGGCGATACATAGATGACATCTTCCTCATCTGGACTGATACAGAAACCTCATTAAAAGAGTTTCATTAATTTCTCAACTCTTTAGATACTGATATTCAATTCACTATGGTATATTCCTCAGAATCCATTCAATTCTTGGATTTTACAGTGATGGCCATCGATAACACTCTGAAAACTAAATTACACGTGAAGGATACTGATCGCAATACACTTTTAAGATATGAAAGCGGTCACCCTAAAAATATGATCAAATCATTACCTTACAGCCAGATGATCAGGGTAAAGAGGATCCCAGATGATCATGATGATCTATCTAGATCTTTGGATATCATGACCTCCAATTTTTTGGAGAGAGGATATCCTAGATCATTAATTTCAAGACATAGAGATAAAATTTGTGATATACCGAGATAGAAACTATTCAAAACCTCTAAACAACATAGACCCAAAAGAATCCCTTTTATCTCCACATGTAATGAATTAAGTGGGGACATCTCTAGGATAATGAATAAACACTGGCCTATTTTGAAAGGGTGTTATGAACACATTGAGGAACTAAACAATGGACCATTGATGTCATATAGACGTACACAAAACTTTAGAGATAGACTGGTTAAAACAAAAGTCAAAGAATGTAAAAATGCTTCACAGCCTTTATTACAACCACTGAAATTGGGCAATTTTCCTTGTTATCATTGTGTAAATTGTACATATATGTGCAGAGGTAAGGTTTTTATACACCCTCAAACTGGGAGAAACTATGATATCAGACACACATTTACCTGTGATTCTGATTGGGTTGTCTATGCGTTATGGTGCCCTTGTCAATTAATATGCGTGGGGGAAACTACCTGCACGTTTAAAACTCGCCTAAATAATCACAGATTTTCAATTAGGAAGAAAAAACTAGATCTACCTGTTGCAAAACATTTTGCTGAGAAAGGACATACTGAGAGAGATCTAAAATTTATGATCCTTGACCATATTCCACCACTATACAATGCTGGTGATAGACATATGGCTTTGCATAAGAGGGAACTGAAATGGATATTCTTATTGAATACGTTGAGACCTAACGGACTCAATGTAGAATTTAATGTGGATAGGATTACTATGTAACGTCTTGTCTCCCCCTCTTCTCCATGTACTCCCGTATATGATCCTCATTGGTCATCTTTTTTGGTGACATGATTTTATTATATTATGCGTTATCAGTAATTTTTTCCTTGTTATTAACATATTTATTTTGTATTATTCTAGATTCCAACGGAACTTCGGGACCATTCTCTCATCATCATTGATCCAGTTGTATTTGCAAAAATTGATTGCTGGTGTTAGATCTAGTCCCAGCCCATATAATAAAGATAATTCTTTATATACATTGCTTATTTCTTGTCTCGTATGGTGATAGTCAGTAGATAAGATGGGGTTAAATACCCAGGCATATATATATATATTTTTTTTTTATATCGCTTTTGCGGACTTGGCATTGCATTGACGAACATAGGTCCGTTACACGTTTGTGATCTGCTGGTATTCCCCATACACATTACATTGTGTTTGGTTGGATCCTAGAGTTCCTGGGGACTAGTTCCCTCTTGACCACGGAAGTGTGGACAGGGATCTAGTATACCCGCGTGTGGACCTTTGGGTGCTCTGTATCCGCCAACATATATGAATTGTTATAAACATCGCTATAATAACACTGACTGTCTCCACGAGCCTATTTTTAGATCAAGTTTTGATCTTTTACCTGATTGGGACTATATACGATACCAGCGGTAACGACGTTACAACATGTATCTCTTTAATCACACAATGCTTTGTGATTGATGGTTGCTTGACAACGGTGAACGCTTTGCGAGGGAGGTGCTCGGGGCGGTGATTGCATTGTCATCACTACGCTCCTGAAGCATCCTGTTGCATAGCGACGTAAAAACTTCCGGTCCTCTAACCGGATGTCGGCAACTTACATACACACACCCACATATCTTACAATACCATGCTCTATGTACTGAGTGCTGTTATACACATAGCCTGTACGCAATTTGGATGATGAAGGTCCTGAAGCTCTGATTGGTGAGGGAAACTAATGTGACTAGTTCTGACACAACTGTTGTATATTTGATTATGTTGTAATCATGTATTATTGCATGTTTATTATGCGATAATGTTGTTTATTTTAAATGTATCTGCACGTGCACTTTATGTATCAATATTTTGATTGTACTTGATACCATTGATATACACAATGCTCTGTAATTCTGTCACTTTGCACTTTATTTGTATTTCAATGAGATGAATTATGTAAATGCTCTTTTGCTCTTTATAAACCGTTATCACTCAGTATGTTACCATGCTTGATAAAGGTCCTATTGTAGGACAGAAACGTCGCTGTTTGTTGGCTGAATAAACCACTTATTTTTCACACTTTTGGAGTGCTGCAAGATTTCTAGTTTTATATATATATATATATATATATACATACATATATATATACATACACACACACACACATACACATACATACATGTTTTGTTAATGAAATAATTTAAAATGGAAAATGTGAGATCGTTTTTCTGTGTATTCAACAACGAATAATGTTCAGCCTCCCAAAAACCAAGTAAAAACACTAGGCCAATATAAATCTTTTTCAAAGCAATACTTTATCAGAAAACCTTAAACAGACCCGAAATAACAGTCCAAAGCGGAGTCTGTTATAAAATACAAATAAACTTTTCTGCTTTACTTACATCAAATTACAAATAATACAAGTCGGGAGAGGATGGTGAAACAGTGGATGGACTTGCCTCAATTCGGTCAAAGGAAGGTTGCGCAGCAGGTTGCCAAGGAGGTGGATTGGCGTAAGGCTCGTGTAGATGGTAGTACCCACCACAATTATAAATTTGAGTCCTGGGCTGCCTGCTGATTCCGGTCATTCATGTAAGCTTGGTGAGTGCCATCATTGGATTATCATAAACTATTCACCATGAATAAGGTTGCACGCTGCAGATTTCTTGCAGAAATTTCTGCTACTGTCCTCTTCATCTGAATGTGAGTTACAGAAATTCATGCAGAAACAGCCTCATTCAGATATAGGAGATGGTTTTTCAGAAATTTCTGCAACAAATCTGCCACATGTGAACATACACCAACACTGGGCTACACAATGTGTACACCTCAATGAACCTTTGACACAGGATCGCAGGCAGGTTGTCCTTGGACAAGAGCACCTAAATAAATAACAAATTGTCCTGTCATGTTCAATTTTACCTGCAGCCTGCTGACAGCAAAAGTGTTGCTGTTTTTTTTTCTAGTATAGTTACAACAAATGCCATACCACATTTAATTTAAGCAAGAAATACAAGAAATGTCTGCATACATATTTTACTATGTATTCTTACTAAAGGTTCTGTTACTCCTGGAGTATGTCCAGAATTAGGTTTAGAGACCTAAAGGCAAAGTTCTCTCTGTAAAGCGACCCATCTTCCAGGTGACTGGCCATTGTATGACTTGTTTATGGCATTTTATAGCAGTTTCCTCCTAACCGCTATCATGTCTATATACTGCACACAGAATTGGAGAATCCTGCACTCCTATCGCTGTCTGTATGTGTGATAATCTATAATATTACAGACCTACACACACACACTGCAGCAGGGAGGAGATTACACAGCAGTAACAAGCAGTGTAGCTGAGAATCCATCACTGGGGTGAGATAGAACACTTATTAGAATCTGCTACACGTCTATCTTTCTCATTCCACTGCTGCTTCCCTCTCCATAGAACTCTATGAATAGCATCTGTTTCTCTCACTCTGCTCTCCCCTTTTTCATGGATAAAACAACTACATTTTAAAAGTAAATTACAAAAGGCGATATATCAGGTATGTTATTAACCCCTTAAGGACGCAGCCTAGTTTGGGCCTTAAGGCTCAGAGCCCATTTTTCAAATCTGACATATTTCACTTTATGTGGTAATAACGTCGGAATGCTTAAACCTATGCAAGCGATTCCGAGACTGTTTTCTCGTGACACTTTGGGCTTCATGTTCGTGGTAAAATTTGGTCGATATATTCAGTCTTTATTTGAGAAAAATTGCAAAATTTAGAGAAAATTTAGAAAAAATAGCATTTTTCAGAATTTAAATGCATCTGCTTGAAAAACAGACGGTTATACCACCCAAAATAGTTACTAGTTCACATTTCCCATATGTCTACTTTAGATTAGCATCGTTTTTAGAACATTATTTTATTTTTCTTGGACGTTACAAGGCTTAGAACATAAACAGCAATTTCTCATATTTTTAAGAAAATTTCAAAAGCCTTTTTTTTAAGGTACCTGTTCAGTTCTGAAGTGGCTTTGAGGGGCCTATGTATTAGAAACCCCCATAAAGCACCCCATTTTAAAAACTAGACCCCTCAAAGTATTCAAAACAGCATTTAGAAAGTTTTTTAACCCTTCAGGCATTTCACAGGAATTAAAGCAAAGTGGAGGTGAAATTTGCAAATTTCGTTTTTATTTCTGAATTTCAATTTTATTCTATTTTTTTTCTGTAACAAAGAAGGTTTTACCAGAGAAACACAACTAAATATGTATTGTCCAGATTCTTCAGTTTTTAGAAATGTCCCACATGTGGCTCTAGTGCGCTCGTGGAATAAAACACAAGCCCCAGAAGCAAAGAAGCACCTAGTGCATTTTGGTGGTGCTTTTTTATTGGCATATATTTTAGGCAGCATGCCAGGTTTGGAGAGGTGTTGAGGTGCCAAAACAGTAGGAATCCCCTAAAACTGACCCCATTTTGGAAACTGCACCCCTCAAGGAATTAATTTATGGTTATTGTTACCATTTTGACCCCGTAGTTTTTTCACAGCGCGTATTTGAATTGGGCTGTGAAATTAAAAGAATGACAATTTTTCCAATAAGATGTCATTTTTGATCAGAATTTCTTATTTTCACAGGGAACAAAATGCCCCATTTTGTTGCCCAATTTGTCCTGAGTGCGGCAATACCCCATTTGTGGTGATAAACTGCCGTTTGGGCCCATGGGAGGGCTCAGAAGGAAAGGAGCGCTATGTGTTTGTTGGAGTCCAGATTTTGCTGTATTGGTTTTCGGGTGCCATGTCGCATTTGCAGAGCCTCAGAGGTATCAAAGCAATGGAAACCCACCAAAAGTGACCCCATTTTGGAAACAAAACCCCTCAAGGAATTTATTTATGGGTGTTGTGACCATTTAGACCCCACAGTTTTTTCACAGAATTTATTTGAATTGGGCTGTGAATTCAAAAAAATGAAATTTTTTCCAATAAGAGGTAGTTTTGGCTCAAAATTTCTTATTTTCACAAGGAATAAAATACCCCAATTTGTTGCCCAATTTGTCCTGAGTGCCGCAATACCCCATTTGTGGTGATAAACTGCCGTTTGGGCCCATGGGAGGCCTCAGAAGGAAAGGAGCGCTATGTGTTCTTTGGAGCCCAGATTTTGCTGGATTGGTTTTCGGGTGCCATGTCGCATTTGCAGAGCCCCAAAGGTATCAAAGCAATGGAAACCCACCAGAAGTCACCCCATTTTGGAAACTACACCCCTCAAAGAATTTATTTATGGGTGTTGTGACCATTTAGACCCCACAGTTTTTTCACAGAATTTATTTGAATTGGGCTGTGAATTAAAAAAAAAAATATTTTTTCCAATAAGAGGTAGTTTTGGCTCAAAATTTCTTATTTTCACAAGGAATAAAATACCGCATTTTGTTGCCCAATTTGTCCTGAGTGTGGCAATACCCTATTTGTGGTGATAAACTGCCGTTTGGGCCCATGGGAGGGCTCAGAAGGAAAGGACCACCATGTGGCCTACTGGGAATTTTCTGGTGCTAAGTCGTGTGTGCAGAAGCCCCTGAGGTATCAGTACAGTTGAAACCCCCGAGAAGTGACCCCGTTTTAAAAACGACACCCCTTAAGGAATTCATCTAGAGGTGTAGTGAGCATTTTGACCCCACAGGTATTGTGTAAAAGATAATGCGCAGCAGATGGTGCAGAGTGAGATTTGCAATTTTCTATATATATGCCATGTCAGTGTCCGATATATTGTGCCCAGCATGTGCCACCGGAGACCTACACCCCATAAACTGTAATGTTGGCTCTCCCGGGTACGGCAATACCCTACATGTGGCTGTTATCAGCTGCCTGGGCACACAGCAGGGCTCAGAGGGGAAAGATGAGGAGGGGTAAGCTGTGCGAAGTGGATCAGAGCGAGTAAAACTGGGGTAAATTAAAAATAAAGGGATGGATGATAAATTTGAAAACACTCTTTCATACAGAGCTCTGGTTTTTCGGGACACGCGTCACATTGATATATTGTGTCCTTCCTTATCCCCCTCTTATAGCAGACCCTGCACCTCTTTTGACTTTTTCCCTTCTTGCCAGTTTGGGGAACTTCTCCTAAAAAGTGTTGCCCTGGTACGATGCCTGTGGCCCCGCTTCCAGAAGTACTGTAAGGCTTCAGGACTTGATCTGACAAGTCCACCCCTCCCATGTAACTATTGTAGTCCAGGATGCAGTCTAGTTTGGGGGTCCCTGTACTGGTACCTCGTACAGGTACATGGGTACTGGTGTGGCATCTCCCTGGTCTTGTACTTGAGACACAATATGTTGCTGCTAGATTGTGCCCTGCTCTCACCCCTTCTGAGTGTTTGCCCAAGCAGAGTCGTAGGGAGGCCTCTCAGGTTTCTTCTAGCAGTGCCGCATGCCGCAGGACTTCTGGAAGCGAGGCAGTTGAAGAGTGGGACGCTGGTATAAAAATTATCCAGGTAGAGGTGGTAACCCTGGTCCAGCAGTGGGTGCACCAAATCCCACACAATTTTTGTATTAACTCCCAGTAAGGGGGGACATTCTGGGGGCTGAGAACTGGTGTCCTTCCCTTCATATATCCTAAATTTGTAGGTATACCCTGATGCACTCTCACAGCTTATACATCTTCACGCCATACCTTGCCCTCTTACCCGGCAGGTACTGGCGGAATTGAAGCCTCCCTTTAAAATGTACCAAGGACTCATCATTAGAAATACACTTCTCGGGGGTGTATGCTTGGGCAAACCGGGCACTGAAACGGTCTAATAGGGGTCTCCGTTTATACAAACGGTCAAAACTGGGGTCATCTCGGGGTGGGCACGGCTCATTATCAGTATAATGTAAGAAGCGAAGTATTGCCTCATTTTTATTTTATTTTTTAGTTTCCAGCTCAGTTCTGAAGTTGCTTTGAGGGGCCCATATATTAGACACCCTTATCAAACACCCCATTTCAGAAACTAGACCCCTCAAAGTATTCACAACAGCATTTAAAAAGTTTATTAACCCTTTAGGCGTTTCACAGGAATTTAGAGCAAAGTAGAGGTGACATTTAATTAATTTAATTTAATTTATTAGGCACCATGTCCGGTTTGAAGAGGTCTTGTGGTGCTAAAACAGTGGAAACCCCCCAAAAGTGACCCCTTTTTGGAAACTAGACCCCTTGAGGAATCCATTGTAGTTTTCTTGGGGTGCATGCGGCTTTTTGATCAGTTTTTATTCTATTTTTAGGTGGCGTGGTGACTAAAAAAACAGCAATTTTACTATTGTTTTTTATTAAATTTTTTTTACAGCGTTCACCGTGCGCTATAAATGACATATTCACTTTATTCTGCGTGGCGATACGATTACGGCGATACCAGATGTTTATAGTTTTTTTTTATGTCTTATGGCGTTTGCACAATAAAATTCATTTTGTAAAATATAATTTATTTTTTGTGTTACCTTATTCTAAGAGCCAGAACTGTTTTATTTTTCCATCAGGAAAGCCGTGCGATGACTTATTTTTTGCGTAACGAACTGTAGTTTCGATCAGTACCATTTTTCGGTACATGCGACTTTTTGATCTCTTTTTATTCCATTTTTTGGGAGGTGAAGTGACCAAACAATTGTGATTGTGGTACGGTTTATTATTATTTTCTCTTACGGCGTTCACCGCGCGGGATAAATAACGACATTGTTTTGTAGTTCAGGACGTTACGGACGCGGCGATACCAATTATGTATAGTTTATTTGTTTATTTATATATTTTTATTAATAATAAAGAACTGATAAGGGAAAAAGGGGGACTTTTACTTTTATTACTTTTAAATCTTTTATTTTCTTATTTTTACACAACTTTTTTTTACTTTTTCACACTTTTTTTACTTTGTCCCACTAGGGGACATGAGAGCAGGAGGCTCTGATCGCTATTCTAATACACTGCACTACATGCGTAGTGCAGTGTATTAGAGCTGTCAGCTGTTCGCTGACAGCAAGCATAGTGGGTCCTGATTTTGTCGGGACCCACTAGGCTTCCGTCGATGGCGTAGCCAGAGTCCATTGTTAGGATTCTGGTTGCCATAGTAGCCATCACGGCCCGCTATCGTGTAGCAGGCCGGCGATGGCAGCTTAACCCCTAAGAAGCCGCGATCGCTATTGAACGCGGCTTCTAAGGGGTTAATCGGCGGGGACCACCGCGATCGGTCCCTGCACACTAAGCTGTGATAGCCTGCTGTCGGAAACAGCAGGTATCACAGCTCAGACACGCGCCGGGGAAAGATGGCGCCGTGTTTACTCAGGTCAGTAACAGTACTGACCTGAGCGCGAACGTTCTACTTAGCAGGACGTACTATTACTGACCTGAGCGCGAAGGGGTTAAAGAGGCTCTGTCACCACATTATAAATGCCCTATCTCCTACATAAGGAGATCGGAGCTATAATGTAGGTGAAATTAGTGCTTTTGATTTAGAAAAACTATCTATTTTAAACCACTTTAGTAGCGATTTTTAGCTTTATGCTAATGAGTTTAATGCCCAACTGGGCGTGTTTTTACTTTCGACCAAGTGGGCGTGTCATGCACTCCTCTCCATTCATTTACACAGCAGCATCGCGTTCTTACTAGAACACGATCTGCAGCCACACAGACATTAACATTAATCAAGTGTCCTGATAATGAATATACATGACCTCCAGCCTGGACGTCATGTGTATTCACAATCCTGACACTTCTGAATCTTTTCTGTGCGATTCCAGCAAGCCACACATAATCTTGCGAGATTACGATGTAAACGAGATTTCGTTTCCCTTGCTGGAAATCTCACAGAAAAGATTCAGAAGTGTCAGGATTCTGAATACACATGACGTCCAGGCTGGAGGTCATGTATATTCATTATCAGGACACTTGATTAACGTTAATGTCTATGTCTATGTATGTGGCTGCAGATCGTTTTCTAGTAAGAACGCGATGCTGCTGTGTAAATGAATGGAGAGGAGTGCATGACACCGATTGTACAATGCCCACTTGGTCGAAAGTAAAAACACGCCCACTTGGGCATTAAGAAACTCATTAGCATAAAGCTAAAAATCGCTAATAAAGTGGTTTAAAATAGATTGTTTTTCTAAATAAAAAGCATCACTGTCACCTACATTATAGCACCGATCTCCTTATGTAGGAGATATGGCACTTATAATGTGGTGACAGAGTCTCTTTAAATTAGCTGTATAGCGTTCCTACAGGGGGGACTGTATAGCGTTCCCTACAGGGCGGCTGTATGGCGCTATCTACAGGGGGGCTGTATGGCGCTATCTACAGGGGGGCTGTATGGCGTTATCTACAGAGGGGACAGTATGGCGTTATCTACAGAGGGGACAGTATGGCGTTATCTAGAGGGGGTACTGTATGGCGTTATCTACGGGGGGGTTGTATGGCGTTATCTACAGGGGGCACTGTATGGTGTTACCTACAGGGAGTCTGTATAGCGTTCCCTACAGGGGGGGTCTGTAGGGAACGCCATACAGCCCCCCCCTGTAGGGAACGCCATACAGCACCCCCTGTAGGTAACGCCATACAGCACCCCCTGTAGGGAACGCCATACAGCCCCCCCCCTGTAGGGAACGCCATACAGCACCCCCTGTAGGGAACGCCATACAGCACCCCCTGTAGGGAACGCCATACAGCCCCCCCTGTAGGGAGCGCCATACAGCCCCCCCCTGTAGGGAACGCCATACAGCATCCCCCCCCTGTAGGGAACGCCATACAGCGTCCCCCCCCCTGTAGGGAACGCCATACAGCGTCCCCCCCCCTGTAGGGAACGCCATACAGCGTCCCCCCCCCTGTAGGGAACGCCATCCAGCGTCCCCCCCCCTGTAGGGAACGCCATCCAGCGTCCCCCCCCTGTAGGGAACGCCATACAGCGTCCCCCCCCTGTAGGGAACGCCATACAGCGTCCCCCCCCCTGTAGGAACGCCATACAGCGTCCCCCCCCTGTAGGGAACGCCATACAGCGTCCGTCCCCCCTGTAGGGAACGCCATACAGCGTCCGTCCCCCCTGTAGGGAACGCCATACAGCGTCCGTCCCCCCTGTAGGGAACGCCATACAGCGTCCGTCCCCCCTGTAGGGAACACCATACAGAGTCGTCGCCCCCCCCTGTAGGGAACACCATACAGCGTCGTCGCCCCCCCTGTAGGGAACGCCATACAGCGTCCCCCCTCCCAAAAAAATGTGACCTACAGTGTGTCCTAATAAAAGACAAGCATCCCCTATCCACAGGATAGGGGATACATGTGTGATCGCTTGCAGCGATAGGGAGAACGGGGGACTGAAAGTCCCCCAAGTTCTCCATGACTAACCTCTGACTTGCGGCGTCTGCGCAGCTCAATAAAAATGAAAGGCGCACTGGTCACGCATGCGCACAAGCGGGACCGGCGCTCCATTCATTTCTCCGGAGCTGCCGACACAGACCCCGAAAGTCCGAGGTTTGTGATAGAGAACTTCAGGGGACTTTCAGTCCCCCATTCTCCCTATCGCTGCAGGCGATCACACATGTATCCCCTGTCCTGTGCATAGGGGATACATGTCTTTTGTTTAATGGCAGAGCGGGGAGATAACTCCCTGCTCTGCCATAGTGTTCAGTGGCGTCCCGCTGTAGCAGCCATAGTGGCTGCTAGCGGAGCCTCCGGCCATGGTGAGGGCCCGTGCCGGCGGGCGACATGGGCCCCCTCATGCTGCGGGCCCCGTAGCAGCCGCTACGGCGGTAGTTACGCCACTGTGTATCAGAAACATTGCAGGACTCGAGGCAAAAAATAAATAAATAAATATATATATATATATATATATATATATATATATATATATCTTGAGTGGCTTTAGCTTCTAAGTCTGAAAATGTAAGAGCCAAATTATATGTGTTGGTCGCCAAATTAGAAATCAGCATATGTCAAATAAAAGAGTTTACCCTAGACTGTGGACTTACTGATCACAGGGTTTATGCTACATGGTCGATGGACCAAAATAAGTGTCTATTCTAGACTGTGGACTGATTGATGGCAACTTTTACATTACATTGTCGACGAACTGCAACATTTCCACTAGACTGTGGACTGATTGAGCATATCATTTACAGTAGACTATGGCTTGACCGACCACAGGGTTTTACACTGCATTACGGACTAATTGACCATAGGGTTTAACCCGTTCGTGACCACCCCATAGTGTTTTTACAGCGGCCACTAACGGGCTTTATTCCGATGCAATAGACTTTTTACGGCGCTGCATCGGAATAAATAAGCAGAGCAGGGAGCCGTTAAATCTCCCTGCTCTCAGCTATCAGAGGTAGCTGAGGGCTGGGGGCATCTCTGCTTGAACGGGTGAGATCGATATCAGTATCGATCTCACCTGTTTAAGCCCTCAGATGCGGCGCTCAATAGCGAGCGCCTCTTCTGAGTTGTTTGGAGAGAGGGAGCTCCCCAACCGACACCCGGCGATAAGATCACCGAGTGTCTGTGTCTTCTATGGCAGTCAGGGGGCTTAATAAAGGCCCCCAGGTCTGCCAGTAGTGTATGCCTGCTAGGTCATGCCTCTGGCATGACTTAGCAGATGCCGGTCCGTTTTACACGGACAGGCATAATACACTGCAATACAGAAGTATTGCAGTGTATTATAAAAGTGATCATATAATTGAATAGTGAAGTCCCCTAGTGGGACTAGTAAAAAAAAAAGTTTAATAAAAAGTGAAAGAAAAAAAAAATATGAAAAACCCACTTTTTCCCCTTACAAGCTGCTTATTAAAAAATATATAAAGGGGGCGTGGCCTGGAGTACATGGAGGAAGACGCATAGTTGAGGAGCTCCGGGACATGAAAGCCTTAACCGGCTCAAATAAACCATCTTGACGGAGTGAATTGGGGTAACCGAGAGAGCTAAGTACTGCCAGAATAGGGAACCAACCTTGCTCTGTGTCGGGAGAGTAAAGGAAAGCGGAACTCACTGATGACAGCTCCGGACGGCGACAGTGTTAACCCGGATCGCTACATAGACTGAAGCGGTGAGAGCCTCATATCGGACGAGTCGGAGGTGAAGAAAGGGTAGAAACCGAGTAGTTTGTGGAAGCTTACCGGCGGCAACTAAGAAGACGGGGTGAGTCGCGGTGAGCAAGGATAATCCCTGGCCCCGCCCTTCTTCCTCGGTCGGCCATTTTCTTTGAGCGCCATACAGCTGAAGCAGGGGAAGTGAGCTCTCCGTGGGGGAGGTGTTGCAGAGTCGGGAACGAGTGACTGCAAGCGGATGTGCGAGGTGGAGAGCGCAGCACAAACATCCATTGTCGCAGTTTAGACCTAATATCCATCCTCTTAAGGAATCTGCCAGGCCCAGTGTCTTTTGAAAGGGGACAAAGATCCTCACAACAATTAAAACATACAGCCACGGACATAGTCTCATTGCTGAATTGACAAGGGTGATTCTGTGGAACACTTCTACAAGCCTTGGGGAACTGTCTGGAAAAACCTCTCAGGTCAGTGGATAAAAAGTTATATCTAAGTGGATTATAAAGTTCAAATCCCTGGGGAAGCGCCAGGAGGATAGTGGTATATTGCTTGTCTGCTCAATATACTAGTACATTGCATAAAGAGCTAATTTGTTTACGCTGCATATAACCCTATTTGAGAGAATGGGAGGAACATCCAAAAGGAACACTAAATCCAAACCAGCTAAACTTACAGAGTTTTTCAACCCTTCCTCTTCTCAGCAACCTAGGGTGAACAAACACCTGCCTTTCGCTCCATCCTCTCCATCTCCTTCCTCTAGAGCGGATTCTGTAGATAATGACATGCAGGATGAGATGGCATCTCAACCAGTCTCTGAACCCACTATAAAAAGGCTGTTAGATTCATTGAGAGAATCCCTCCAAACAGATATGAGACAAGTCATAGGAGATCTGAGAACAGATATCCAAGCTATTGCTTCCAGAACAGATCATATGGAACAGAAAATATGGAACAGAAAATGGAAGATTTTGTTAAATCCCACAACATGCTCATTGACGCTAATTCCAATTTAGAGGAGGAGGTGATGAGACTCTCCAGCAAAGTTCTAGACCTAGAGGACAGATCTCTCAGAAATAATATCCGAATCAGGGGAATACCGGAAACGGTCACTCCGGATCTTCTGCCTCAGTACCTTACTGATATGATGGCCATTGTCCGGTCGCAAAAAAACACGCAAGAGCTTTTAATAGACAGAATTCATCGTATACCTAAACCTAAACATATTGCTGCGCATCTCCCACGTGATACGATTGCACGCATTCATTTCTTTCATGTGAAAGACGAATTTTTACGCTGCCTGAAGGCCTCGCCTGAGCTCCCAGAAAGGTTTAAAGACATTGTGCTTTACCCAGATCTCTCGGCAGCGACCATGCTAAGACGTAAGGAGTTTGCTTCCTCAACAAAAATACTAAGAGATAACGCCATTATATACAAATGGGGTTTCCCAGTGAAGATTATCATCACACATAAAGGGAAACAGCATGTATGTTTCACTCCTACAGCACTGAGAGAGCTTCTTCAGTCCTGGAACCTGTTGTCGGCATCTACACAGAGTCCGGACCGTCCTCATAACATAAGGCCAGAGTTTGTTGCCCCCTTATGGTCCGATAAAGGAAAAAGATCCAGTCGTCGGTTGCCCGTATAAAAGGAGAGAAGCATTAGAGTCAATTCTTTCGAGTCAAGGCTTTCGGGAAAGTTCCGGGACGTCTTCCATTCATGTTCTTGTTCCGGTAAATTTTATTCTACAGGAAAGCCGAACTTGAGTCTCTATGCCCTTTTCCCTGAAAGAGGGAATGTCCTGTTTGGTAATATTGGAATATTACCTGCGGTTCTCTGTTTCTTTGTTTTTGGTTTTTCTTTTGTTTAAGAGCTGTATCATCTCTGATGGGGTTTTCTCATAATTTCTGATGGGTCTTAAGTTTCTATCTATTAATGCTCATGGACTGAACTCTCCTTTCCGAAGATCCATGCTGTGGAAAGAAGCCCTTCAGTCTTCTTGCGATATCCTATGTGTGCAGGAAACGCATCTACTCACAAGAGACTGTAAATTACTTAAACATAGAAAGTTCCCACACGTATACTATGCCTCAAATTATGTAAAAAAAGCTGGGGTGATTATTGCTGTGAAAGAAACCGTTGCATTTAAATGTCTTTACTCATTTTCTGATCCACAGGGCAGATATATAATACTGGTGTGTGAACTAGATAATATTGTATATACCATAATTTCACTGTATGCTCCTAACATTAGACAAATAGCTTTTATTAAGAAAGCTAAGGAACGCCAGAAAGGAGGGTTAGTTATGTGTGGAGATTTCAATGTAGTCGTCAATCAGGATATAGACCGCTCTGATGGGGGCAATAGATTGACACAGGAGTTGAATTCACTGATAGGAGAAGCGGAACTTCACGACGTTTGGCGGTATCAACACGCTGCAGAAAGGGATTACTCGTTCTATTCTTCATCGCACAAAGTGTATTCTAGGATAGATTTATTTTTAGTGGATAGACAAGTGCCATTAAATTCTCGTTCTTCTAATATTGGAGAAATTACGTGGTCAGATCATGCACCTATTGAGCTCATAATCTCAGATCAATACACCTCACTTCCTAAATCTCCCTGGCGCCTAAATACTTTTCTTTTAAATTCGCCAAAACTCTTGTCAAATATAAGAAAAGCTCTAAAAGAATTCTTTGAAATTAATGCCCCCACAGCCTCTTCTCCTGAACTACTATGGTGTACGCATAAAGCTTTTGTTAGGGGGTTGTTCCTTCAGGCAGCAGCTAGGGCCAAAAGAGAGAGAACCAAGGAATTTGATGGGCTTATTGGCAATATCAGCTCCTTGGAAGCTCGGTTGAAACTGAATCCGTCAGAATCAATAAGAGAAGAATTACGAATTACTCGAGAAAAATTGAGGGTACAGCAGCTTTTCATGTATGAAAAAACACTGAAAAAGTTAAAATGGAATTTTTATGTGCAGGGAGATAGACCAAGTAAAATACTGGCTAAACGAGTGAAGCAACATATTGCAAAAACAAAAATTGCCTGGTTAAAAAAGACAGATGGGTCAAGAGTTTATGATCCTCAAGAAATTACAGAAGCTTTTGCGGAGTATTATAGTTCTTTGTACAATCTCAAAAATGAGCCACAAATCCCAGCGGTGTCTAGAGAACAAGTTGATGCTTTTCTAAAAAAGGTGAAACTGCCTAAATTGTCTGAAATGCAGCTTAATCACTTAAATGCTCCCATATCTATGGACGAAATCAGATTACTGCTTCTTAAGTCAAAAAATAACAAGTCTCCCGGACCTGATGGCCTTCCCAATGAATATTATAAATCATTTGCAGAATTGCTCCTACCCCACTTGAAGGATATGTTTGAGGGATTTGCAACTAATCCCAACCCGCCTTCAGAATTGTTAAGGGCCATTATCGTCACCCTTCCTAAGCCAGGGAAAAGTCCGGATTCGCCAGCTAATTTTCGGCCGATTTCACTTTTAAATTGTGATATAAAATTTTATGCTAAACTCCTAGCGACTAGGCTGAACGATTGCTTACCCTCATTAATAGCGACGGAACAGGTGGGGTTCGTAAAAGGATGTCAAGCTAGTGATGGAACTCGCAGAATCATAGATCTGATACAATTAGCCGGAGAGTCCAAAAATGCGTCTCTTTTTATTTCCCTGGATGCCGAAAAGGCATTTGACCGAGTAAACTGGAAATATTTGGAGGGCACATTAGAAACTTTTGGGTTTAATTCCTTTATTAAAAAGGCCATTCTTTCCTTATATTCAACACCGTCAGCTAAGGTCCTATCTTCCGGTCTTTATCCAGAGACATATCTATTACTAATGGGACGAGACAGGGATGTCCTTTATCCCCTTTGATTTTTACTTTATGCATGGAACCCTTCGCAGAATTGATCCGCAGTTCTACTGAAATTTCGGGCATTAGGGTAGGAAAGGAAGAGCATAAAATAGGATTATATGCGGATGATGTCATCTTAACATGTACCTCCCCCCTCAGGTCCTTAACTGAACTAATGTCTATAATTTTACGGTACTCGGAAATATCCTACTATAAACTGAATATTTCTAAATCCAAAATGTTAGCCATTAATATAGACCCTATACTAAAACAGTCCCTGTCTTCAGTCTCTCAAATATTAAGTAACAACTATCTGGATCTTCTTGAGGGGTTGAGGTCGGAATGCACTCATTTAAATACATTCCAATCATCATGGATTGCGTGAATTAACCTGGTCAAAATGCTGTTACTTCCCAAGTATTTATATTTTTGTAGAACTATTGCCTTGCTGCTACCTGCATCACTTACTTCACAACTTCAAAAATTGTTTCTTAACTTTATATGGAATGGAAAAAGAGCAAGAGTAAATAAAAAGGTACTATTTCGTAAAGTTAAACTAGGAGGGTTGGGGGTCCCAGACGTGGTCGCTTATAATATAGCTGCTATTATGGATCAACTACGCTCGCTATGGAGATCTCCAGTCACTAATTTATGGGCCCAGTTGGAAGGAGACCTGTTCTCTCAGTCGTCCTTGAATAATCTGATGGCCGCATCATATGTAGGGGCTAGCTTGCCCAAAGTGACATTACAAACTACTTCGGACTCAATGCAGGTGTGGAAACAGTATATATGTAAAAATAAATGGGTACACTTAAGTCTGGAACACATTCCACTTCAAATAGTGCAACTTTATGTCCCACAGTTATCTGGAATCCCTTGGAAGAGGGCAGGGGTGTTGAAACTATTGATTTATATGATGGAGATATAATGAGGTCATTTGAGAGTTTACAATCCAGGTTTGACATTCCTCATACCTTATTTTACCAATATCTGCAAATCAGACATTGGCTGCAGACGTTAGAGATTCCTGCTAGGCCGAATCACTTGTCGGCATTCCACACAGTGGCGTAACTATCGCGGTAGCAGCAGTAGCGGCTGCTACGGGGCCCGGGGCTTGAGGGGGCCCGTGCCGCCAGACGACACGCCCTCCCAAATGCCCGGTGGCGCCGCTAGCAGCCGTTATGGCTGCTACAGGGGTAGCACCGCTACTGTGGGGCCCGCGCCACCGAGCCTTACACAGGCACTCTCATGCTGTAGGTGTCGCTAGCACCGGAGGGGGCCCCGGTGCTAGCGGCAGCCAAATACATGTATTAGCACTGAATGGCCGGGCATGTTCCGTGCCTGACCATCCAGTGCCTTACAATGACACTGATTGGCTAGCGGCGCGATGACATCGCGCCGCTTCCATGCTTGGAAGGTGCTGATTGGCGGGGCAAGTCATTCTGCCCCGCCAATCAGCGTCATTGAAGGACGCTCATTCAGCTCCTGCAGACATGCTCAGAAGAGAGCATGTCTGCATCGCCAGTGAACAGCGTGGGAACCGGAGAATGGAGTATGTCAACTTTATATATATTTTTCCTCATAAAAATGTGAATGGCATTATCTATAGTGGGGGGGTCGTCTTTATGTGGGCTATTATATATAGGGGGTCTATATGTGGGGCAGTAGCTACAGGGGGTCTATTTGTGGGGCAGTAGCTACAGGGGGGTCTATATGTGGGGGTGTGGGCCACTATATACAGGGGGGTCTATATGTGGGCCACTATATACAGGGGGGTCTATATGTGGGGCACTAGCTACAGGGGAGGTCTGTATGTGGGGATGTGGGCCACTATCTACAGGGGGGTCTATATGTGGGGCAGTATATGTGAGACACTATACAGGGGTGGGCTATATGTAGAGCACTATCTATAGGGGAGCTATTTTTTAGGGTACTTTCTATAGGGGTGGGACACTATATACAGGGGTGGGTTACCTGTGGGGCACTAGCAACAGGGTGGCTATATGTAGTGCACAGTCTACAGGGGTGGGCTATATGTGGGACAATATCTACAGAGGTGGGCTATACGTGTAGCACTAACTATAGGGGAAGCTATATGTAGGGCAGCACGGTGGCTCAATGGTTAGCACTATTGCCTTGCAGCTCTGGAGTCCATATGTGGGCACTATCTACAGGGGCTTCTATGTAGGTCACTATCTACAGGGGGCACGGTGTGTGTGTGTGTGTGTGTGACAGTTATATTTAGATGTGTTGAGAATTTTAACTTTGTTTACAGGTGCAGAAATGTTTTAAAAGTGAGAAGCTGAAGACATCTAAACGGAAAACTGCAGAAATGGGTCATGGCCGGGAGAAATCCATCATAGATGTCTGAACCGGAGGGAGAAGAAAAGAACTAGAATCTGAGACGTCACCGGTGAGTCACTTAATGTAAATGTTTATTCTGCCTCTAATCACTATTGTAGTCACTGTATGATCTGCAGCGAGATGATGGTGGTATGATTTTTTTTTGTCAAACCGCATCTCCCAGCATATCCTTATCATTGTTTCGGCCATGCTGGGAGCTGTAGTTTTACGCCGTACAAACCTATGCGCAGTGGCGTAACTACCGCTATAGCAGCCGTAGCGACTTCTACGGGGCCTGCAGCATGAGGGGGCCCGTGCCACCCGCCGGCACGGCCCCTCCCATGGCCGCAGGCTCCGCTAGCAGCCGCTATGGCTGCTACAGCGTGACGCCACTGAAGGGGTTGTCCCTACAAAAGACATGCATCCCCTAACCACAGGATAGGGGATACATGTGGGATCGCTGGGACGCCCAGCGATGAGGAGAACGGTGGACCGAAAGTCCCCCCTAAGTTCTCCATGACAAACCTCGGACTTCCGAAGTCTGTCTGCAGCTCCATGGAAATGACTTGCCCACCGGTCGTGCTTGTGCGCATGCGTGACCAGCGCTCCTTTCATTTTTATTGAACTGCGCAGACGCCGGAAGTCCGAGGTTAGTCATGGAGAACTTCGGGGGACTTTCGGTCCCCCGTTCTCCTTATCGCTGCCAGCGATCACACATGTATCCCCTATCCTGTGGATAGGGGATGCATGTCTTTTGTAGGAAAAACTATAGGCCGTTTTTTTTTTGGGGGGGGTCTGTATGGCGTAATCTACAGAGGGGGCTGTATGGCGTTATCTACAGGGGGCTGTGTATGGTGCTATCTATAGGGGGGCGCTGTGTGGTGGAATCTTGGAATCTATAGGGAGGCACTATCTACAAGGGGGGGGGGGGTTGTGTGATACCCAGCAGAGGGGGGGGGGGGGCCCAGTCAAAAGTTTGCTATGGGGCCCAGTCTTTCCTAGTTATGCCCCTGATTCCACAAGTTTCTTTTTCAATGGCAGGGGCATGATAAGGGACTCTCATGTAGCTATGATCTTCTCCTGAATAGTACAGATGTAAGGAAATCTTCTAACATGTTGAGATGGGAGCAGGAGTTGGGAGAGGAGTTCTCTGTGGAGGAGTGGGAGAAGGCTTCGGGGTGGATTCTGAGGCATTCTAGATGTATTAATCATGTGGAACTCACACGGAAAATTCACCTTAGATGGTACTTGTCTCCATCTAGATCCGCACACTTTTTCTCTGGAGCATCTAAAAGCTGCTGGAGAGGTTGTGGATCTATTGGATCTACTTTACATATGTGGTGGTATTGTTCGACGATTAAAGGCTTGTGGAAAGAAGTTTATAAACTGATTAAAGAGATTATTGGAAGAGATATTCCTTTCAAACCAGAGTTGACAGTTCTTGATATTGGGTTGGGGGACATTCCCCAGGAAGTTCGAGTGGTGATACACCACATATTAATTGCAACTAGGTCGTCCATTGCTAAAGCATGGAAATCTCATATACCGCCCTCAGTGTCAGAAGTCATTAGCAGATTAAATAATACATGCCATCATGAGTCTATACTATTACAAAATCCCGCTAGTCATGAAAAAAGTTTGGAAAATTGGAGGATATGGATAGACTCGCGATATTATATGTAATAAAATTTTGTAGAATTTCTTTGTATTGGGAATTTGTGATACAGCTATGTTGATATTATTTTCAATGTTGTGTTGGTGCTCTTTCAACATTGTATCCCGCTATGTATCTAATGTTTTATAGCACTGCTGTTGATGGGCCTTGTTATGGTCCAATGAGTGTTGTTAACATGTTTGACAAAAAAATCAATAAAAGCTAATGTTTAAAAAAAAAAAAAAAAAAAATATATATATATATATATATATATATATATATATATATATATATATATATATAAAGTAAAGAAGTTACACATATTTAGTATCGCAGCGTCCATAACGACCCCAACTATAAACTTATATCATTTAACCCGCACGGTGTACATCGTAAATAAAAAAAAAACGAAAACCATGCAAAAATTGCTGTTTTCTTTGAATCCAGCCTTAAAAAAAAAAAAAAAAAAAAAAAACGATAAAAAGAGATCAAAAAGTCGCATCTACTCCAAAATGGTACCAATAAAAACTACAAGTCGTCCTGCAAAAAAATAAAAATAAATCATCAAACAACTGCATTATGGCTCTTCAAATATGGTGACAAAAACAAATAATTTTGAAAAAAAAAAGTGTTTTCAAAGAGTTTTAAAAAGTTGTAAAACATACAAAATCTATATAAATTTGGTATCGTTGCAATCGTAATAACCCGCTGAATAAAGTATGTGTTATTTATACCACACGGTAAACGGTGTAAATTTAGGACACAAAAAAGTGTGGCAAAAAAGTTATTTTTTTATTCCCCCCCTAAAAAAAAAAAACTTTAAAAAAGTTAATCAAATTCTATGTACCTACCCCAAAATTTTGCTATTAAAAATTACAGCTTGTCCCGCAAAAAACAAGACCGTATACATGTCGACGCAAATATAAAAAAAAGTTATAGCTCTTTGAATGAAACTATGGAAAAACTTTAAAAATAGCTTGGTCATTAAGGCCTAAAATAGGCTGGTCACTAAAGGGTTAAACTACAGAGGATATGTAACATATTTACAGGTTACACACCAAAGCTACAGCTCCTGCATCGTAAACACAGGTTTACACTCAATATGTAGACAGGTTAAACACCACACAGATATACAGCTCATACATATTTAGCTTTCATGATAGCATTGAGCAGAGAGGTAGACTGCTAAGCATGTACCCTGAAGAGACTCCTGTCCGTCATTTTAGCAGCCGCCTGATTTCCTAATGTAAACTTAATGTCATCTTATCTTAGTGGCTTCTGACACCCCCTGTCCCTGGCGGGTGACTTGGCTGCTGGACAGTGTGTCCCTTGGAGTGGGCTTATTCGGGGCCAAACATATTAGGGGAATAAGGGCCCCCTAACCCCCATTATGAAAGACAAGGTGGCAGTATCCACTTGAATAAGGTTACACACATTCGTGGCCACCTCTCCATTCATTTGTTAACTGGATGTGGCCGCCACTGGCCACCTACTATTTTACTTCATTATCTCCTGTGGATATGCCATAAATATCTAGGATGGGAAAACCCCTGGGATCAGATATGGACTTACAGGGTAGCCACCTAGTGGCACTGGAGAAACAGCTTGTCATACTAAAGAAGGGTTATTTGGTATACATTGGGACAGATTTACTATTGTTAGGTTGGGTTCCCACAGTGCAGATTTTGAATGAGGGTTTTTTTTTTTTGCCAAAACCAGAATTGGATCCAGGAGAGCAGACCTAAGGCCTTCCTTATTTATTTCTTCTGTTCAGGTTCCGTTCCTGGTTTCATTAATGAAACACACCAAAAAAGAACAGATGTTTGAGACTTTTCCAACAAAAGAGAGAGAGTGTGGCTTACCAGAGAAGAGATGGCTTAAGATGCGCCAAAATTTCGGCACAAAGAAAGTGAAATAAAATATGCCAACCCTGATGGGATATGAAGTTAGACAGAAGTAACTAGAGGTGCGCCAATCATCATCCAGCAATAGCCACTGGATTTGGCACATAAAATCTAATTCTAAAATGTCTCAATTTAAAACACTATTAGTAAATCTGACCCATTGTGTTCCTGAAAATGGTAAATTAGGAGAAGAGAGACTAAGCTCCTCAACAGTTAGGGTATGTTCACATGGTACATGCTTGAGACAGAAAAATACGAGGTTGATCTCAAGGGAAGACAACCTCTGAATCCAGCCGTTTTTAAAACGGATTTGGGAGTGGATTTTGAAGTGTATTTTGAGGTGTTTATTGTAGGGCCAATGGAAAATCAGCTCCAAAAACCACCTCCAGAAGTTACATGTTACTCTTTACGAGGCATGTTTTCACAAGGCATTTTTTTTATTCAGCAGCGTAAAAATACGCCTTATATCAATAGCACAGTTTTTTCCGATTGAAATGGGAAACGGTTTGCAGATTTATTCCAAGTGTATTTTGAAGCGTAATAAAAGCATTTCACACTCCCAAATACGCCAGAATATAAACCATGTTAACATACTCACACTGCTATACATAAATATTTTTTAGTCATAGGTTTCATCATCCGTGTTATCACACGTGTATGGGGAAAGGGACAACTATTGGTAATATTCTACATTTTTTACCAAACTGCAGTTATTCAACATATTAATCCAACAAAGTGATCATATAAATTATATAGTACAGATTTTAATGACAGACTAAAATTGTCCTATCGTGTATGGCACTTAGTAAAAAAAAAAAAAACAACTTTTGCATGGCACTTTAACCCTTCATCTATGCATTGATTTGTTACGGTTAGCATTGCTCCACAAGGAAACATTGTTCAAAGAGGAGAAATAAAATCACTTCCCTGGCGCATTTGCAATCTTATTTCAAGTCAAAGCAAGACAAATTGACTTGGTATGGGCAACCTGGAACCAAGCTGTGAGCTTTCACTTCAACCAAAGTACTCTGATAACTGTTTGGGCACTTACCAAGATTAATTGCCCACCTTTGTTTGCAATTTTTATTTGTGGATTTTTGCCCAGAAATTAAATTACCCAACAAAGCTTCTTGTAGGAGTCACAGAAGATTTAGGCAAGCAAGTACGTTAGCACAGCAAGTCTTAACAGAAGTGCACTTAAAACAAAACACTCACTCTGCTTGATCTAAGGTATTCTACAATTGTAGAACCTATTCCTACTCAACAGTTCAATACCAACATAAACATTATATAATAGCTGCATGCAAAAATAAACTCCTCAAACCTTTGCAGCCTGTTCAGATGAGAGAGTTTATAGATCACATGCCAATTATAAAAATTTGGTAAATCTAAGCAATGTCTTGATATACTTCTATTAACCAAATGCTAGATCAAGACAGGAGAATTGTGAAACCATCAGCAGGATTAGGCTCCACTGCTATGAGGTTATGTTTGAATGTGTTTGGGGTTATGGATGTATATACAGTGAAGAAAATAAGTATTTGATCCCTTGCTGATTTTGTAAGTTTGCCCACTGTCAAAGACATGAACAGTCTAGAATTTTTAGGCTAGGTTAATTTTACCAGTGAGAGATAGATTATATTTGCAAAAAAAAAACTGAAAATCTGTTAGGGATCTGCCAGGTACTTCATCTAGCTATACTCCTGGGATTAATCAATCCACACCTGAGGCCAGACCTGTTCGACTGACACCATCTCCCACCAACCAGGGTGGCAGGCTCAGGAGTGGAAGAGCCTATCGCGGCCTGGTCTGTCGGAGTTAGCTCCGCCCCCTGCCCTTTATTACCTGCCCTGTGCTCTCCCTCAGTGCTTGTAATTCTTTTGGATTCCTGGCCCCACTGCTGCTTGCTCCAGCCTGCTTCTGCCGTGCTTCTGCCTTGCTGCAGTTCTGCTTGACCTGCTTTGCTTTGCCCCTGGCTTGCTTCTGTCTCCGTGCCCGCTCGGGTGTACTCACTTCGTCCTGGTCCTGACTGTTCGTTCGCCGCCCCGTTTCCTCGTGGCGTTCCGTGGCTACTGCCCCTTCCCTTGCGTGTTCCCTGTTTGTCTTCCTGTGCACTTAGCCAGCGTAGGGACCGCCGCCCAGTTGTACCTCGTCGCCTAGGGCGGGTCGTTGCAAGTAGGCAGGGACAGGGCGGTGGGTAGATTAGGGCTCACTTTCCCTTCACCTCCTTCCTGCCATTACAAAATCACAGTCAAAATTATAGATATTTATTTGCATTGTGCACAGAGAAATAAGTATTTGATCCCGTACCAACCATTAAGAGTTCAGCCTCCTCCAGACCAGTTACACGCTCCAAATCAACTTGGTGCCTGCATTGAAGACAGCTGTCTTACATGGTCACCTGTATAAAAGACTCCTTTCCACAGACTCAATTAATCAGTCTGACTCTAACCTCTACAACATGGGCAAGACCAAAGATCTTTCTAAGGATGCCAGGGACAAGATCATAGACCTGACCAAGGCTGGAATGGGCTACAAAACCATAAGTAAGACTGTTGGTGCAATAGTAAGAAAATGGAAGACATACAAAATGACTGTCAATCGACATCGATCTGGGGCTCCATGCAAAATCTCACCTCGTGGGGTATCCTTGATCCTGAGGAAGGTGAGAGCTCAGCCGAAAACTACACGGGGGAACTTGTTAATGATCTCAAGGCAGCTGGGACCACAGTCACCAAGAAAACCATTGGTAACACATTACGCCGTAATGGATTAAAATCCTGCAGTGCCCGCAAGGTCCCCCTGCTCAAGAAGGCACATGTACAGGCCCGTCTGAAGTTTGCAAATGAACATCTGGATGATTCTGAGAGTGATTGGGAGAAGGTGCTGTGGTCAGATGAGACTAAAATTGAGCTCTTTGGCATTAATTCAACTCGCCGTGTTTGGAGGATGAGAAATGCTGCCTATGACCCAAAGAACACCGTCCCCACTGTCAAGCATGGAGGTGGAAACATTATGTTTTGGGGGTGTTTCTCTGCTAAGGGCACAGGACTACTTCACCACATCAATGGGAGAATGGATGGAGCCATGTAACCGCTAACAATCAGAGTTTGCCAGCACGGGACCTATCAGAGCGGTCCCGTGTCGGTGATCGCTGTGGTTGGTCAGTCAAATGTGACAGACCAATCACAGCTGTCAATGACGGCTTAGTGCCGTTTCCCAGCTCTGAGAATCTCATTTAGTGTCAGATCTTCTCAGAGCCGGTCATCAGTGTAGTGTAGTGTGTGTCAGATTGTTTCTAACAGAAAAACTTGTGAATAAAGTAAAAAAATCTCTATACTCACCCTCCATGCCCTTTAGCTGATCCCTTTCTAGTGTGAAGGACCCAGTCCGATCTGTGAAAGACCCTGTCAGTGTCCCTGTCAATTTTGTTTAAAAAGGTCCCCAATTGTGGAGAGTGTGAGAGAGTGTGAGAGAGTGTGAGAGAGTGTGAGAGAGAGAGAGAGAGTGAGAGAGAGTGAGTGTGAGTGTGAGAGAGAGAACTTGCAGCACTCCAGTATGAAAAAATGGTGGTTTATTCAGTCAAACACAAAGCGACGTTTCAATCCTACAATAGGATCTTTATCAAGCATAGTGACACATCAAGTACTGCAAACATATATAGGGCAGAGATCAATTTGCATAATTAATCTTATTAGTATACAAATAAAGTGCTTAGTGCAAATAAAATCATCATCAACCAGTGATTTAAGGTATCAAAAAAGATGTCAATTTGATACATAAAGTGCATAAACTGAATAAAATATAGCGGTCGATGAATCCCTCTTAAATTTCAAAGGGAGTCTGCACTTCAGGCAATACCTCCCAAAGAAAAGGGCCCGGTATGGAATAAAAATATACAAGGTGTGTGAGAGCTCCACCGGTTACACACACTGTTTTACTTGGTCATGGATATCGCCTATACGTGGACAATTTTTATGATAGTATTCCCCTCCTAAAGTCCCTTTCGTCCAGATCCATCGTGGCCTGTGGCACCATCCGGAAGAATCAGAAGGGCCTCCCCAAAACCCTGCTGGGGCAGACGTTGCAGAAAGGGGAAAGTAGTGTCGTCTGCAGCGATAATCTGGTCTCAAATTTAAGGACAAAAGGGTTGTACATATATTGTCCACCATTCATAAATTCTAGCAGCAGAACTGTTATAGTATGTGGATCCAGCACCCCAACCACTAAGCCTACCTGCATCCTGGACTACAATCGCTTCATGGGTGGGGTGGACCTATCCGATCAAGCGATCAAACCATATAGTGCCATGCGTAAGAGCAAAATATGGTACAAAAAGCTGGTCATCCACTTAACCCAAATTGCATTTTATAATACGTTTGTGGTATCCAGGTAAGCAGGCAATCGTGAAACCTTCCTGCAACTCCAGGAGAAGGTCATCAAGGCCTTAATATTTAAAAACCAAGAAGGGGAGGGTACTACAAGTAATGTAAATCGCATTATTCCAGGCCAACATTTTCCCACAGAAATACCCCCGACCGAGAAAAAAAGAAGACCCCAAAAAACTGTAGGGTGTGTACAAGAAGAGGGATCAAAAAAAGACACCACCTACCAATGCGATACATGACCCACAAAACCCGGCCTATGCATCAAAGAATGCTTCAAAATTTATCACAGCTCATTAGAGTTTTAGATTATTTTTTATTCATCTGTCCCCTCTTTCTTCATATTGGCCATTATAAAGTAATTTTATTTATTTCCCCATTTTCTGCCCACTGACTAAAAATTGTAATAACCCCAAAACAAAAACGACAAATTCTCACTATACCCCTAGATGAATACATTGGGGGTTGTAGTTTTTAAATGTTCGATTTTTTTTTTTTTGTTCTGCCTGTTATGATTATGTCCTCCCATAAAAAGCAGTTATTTTCATTCTTAGTACTTTTTTTTTACTTGGCACGTTTGTCCCTCATATAGGGATTGAGGGACAAAGGCTGTCCTTTTATTCTGTGAACATTCTCAGTATTTGTTTCCTCCACTTTTCAAATATATTGCCTTTCACTTCAAAGCAGTTTCATAGATTTTTAAAAATGTTCCCAATCTAACTTACTATATATCAAAGTGAGATGCTGTTCTTAACTCTACGGACTGACATTTTTTGATCATATGCTTTTTTTATCACGACAGTTATTTGTACAGGCAAATGCACGGTTTAGGGACAAAAAAGACAAATCACCTAAACACCTAAAACTTTGCGATCAACATGCTCAAAATACCCCTAGATGAATACCATAGGGGGTGTAGTTTCTGAAATGGGATCACTTTTGAGGGGTTTCCACTGTTTTGGTCCCTCCAGTGCGTAGCAAACGCGACATGGCACCGAAAACCATTCCAGCAAAATCTGCGCTCCAAAAGCCAAAATGGTGCTCCTTCACGTCTGAGCTCTGGCGTGGGTCTAAACCGCAATTTATTACCACATATAGGGTATTGCCGTAATCGGGAGAAATTTCTTTACAAATGTTGGGGTACTTTTTCTCCTTTATTCCTTGTAAAAATTAAAAAATTCAATGTTTTTTCAGGAAAAAATAGATTTTCATCTTCACAGACAAATTCCAATAAATTTAGCAAAAAAACCTGTGGGGTCAAAATGCTAACTACACCCCTAGATAAATTCCTTGATGGGTGTAGTTTCCAAAATGGGGTCACTTTTGAGGAGTTTCCACTGTTTTGACACCACAAGGCCTCTTCAAACCTGACATATATTCTAAAAAAAGGAGGCCTCAAAATCCTCTCGGTGCTCCTTTGCTTCGGAGGTCTGTGCTTTAGTCCGTTAGCACCCTAGGGTCACATGTGGGATATTTTTTTAAAACTTCAGAATCTTGGCAATAAATATTAAGTTGTGTTTCTTGGGTAAAACCTTGTGTGTTACAGAATTTTTTTTATTACAAATGAATTTCGGCAAAAAAATATGACATTTGTAAATGTCACCCCTACTTTGCTTTAATTCCTGTGAGACTGTTAAAAGTGTTAAAATACTTTCTGAATGCTGTTTTGAATACTTTGAGGGGTGCAGTTTTCAAAATGGGGTGATTTATGGGGACTTTTAATATTTAAGGCCCTCAAAGTCACTTCAGCACTGAACTGGTCCCTGAAAAAATATCCTTTTGAAATTTTCTTGAAAACGTGGGAAATAGCTGCGAAAGTTCTATGTCTTGTAACGTCCTAGAAAAATAAAACGACGTTCAAAAAACGATGCAAACAAAGTAGACATATGGGATATGTGAAATAGCAGCCATCTGTTTTACAAGCAGATACATTTACATTTGGAAAAATGCTAATTTTTGCAAATTTTCTCTAAATTTGTGCTTTTCACAAATAAATATTGAATTTAAAATCGACCAAATTTTTCACTAACATAAAGTACAATATGTCACGAGAAAATAATCTCAGAATCGCTTGGATAGGTAAAATCATTCCAGAGTTATTATTACCACATAAAGTGACATGTCAGATTTGAAAAAATGGGGCTGGTCCTGAAGGCCAAAATGAGCTCGGTCCTGAAGGGGTTAAATACATAACATACAGATACACATGGAGATTTTACACAATGGTTTCTACCCAACTACAATGCCAAACACTTCCATACATTGCACACACAATACAGCTATTCAATAGTTGCCAACAGTCCGGGCAAATCACTGTCCCAGACGTGTCCCGGCAATGGTCTTATTCAATTATATCTGCATCCTCAGGGTACAGATACTATTGAATATTATGGCAGAGCAGGAAACTATCCACTCCCTACTCTACCATTCACTCCTCCAGGAGCAGAATCCCCTTACAAAAAATTCCCGACACTCTAGCCGGGGATTCTGCTCTTAGAGGCAGCCTCTGACGTCACGGTCCATATATGGACAGTAACACCAGGGGCTCCTCCAGTAGAGGAATCCCCGGCCAGTGCATCGGCAATGCTCTGGCTGTAGAATCCACTCCAAGAGTAGACCTAGTCTAGGAGCAGAATCTCTGGCCTGAGCATTGCCGATGAACTTGTCAGGGATTCCTCTTCTAGATGAGCCCCTGACGTCACTGTCCATATATGGACAATGACCTTAGGGCTCCTCTTGGATTGGAATCCCCTGTAGACAGTGCCCCAGAGACCCCCTGTAGATAGCGCCCTACACACCCCACCCTGTCAACAGTGTCCCCCCCTTCCTGTAGATCGCTCCATTGAGGCTCCCTCTAGTAGTGTAATCCCCAGCCACAGTGTTGCAGAGGCTCTGGCCGGCGATTCCTCTCCTGGAGTAGCCCCTGATGTCAATGTCCATATATGAACAGTGACGTCAGGGGCTCCTCCTGGACCGGAATCCCTGGTCGGGGTTTCAACCCCTAGGGGGAGCCCCAATGGAGCTATCTACAGGGAGGGGCCAAGTGGCACTGTCTACAGGGAGCAGTGTGTGGTATTATCTACTTCGGGCAGTTTGGAGCACCATCTGCAAGGGGCACTGAATGGGACACTATCTACACTGGTTTTTACGCTACCAGTAGTGTTCACCACATATTAACTAGCCTTAGTGATAAAGTGAGACATCACCTGCTTGTAAACAACCAGATTACCAGGGAGATACGGGCCACCATAATAGTGGTCAGCCAAACTAGTGAAGACATTTTTGTTAGTTTATTTGTATGCAGAAATGCTGGTTGGAAAGCCACACCCCATAAGACACCCACCACAAAAGCCACACCCCCATAAGACACACCCATCAAAGTGTCCCTGTAAAAAAAAAATATGTTGGCAACTATTCTATCCAGCTGTATCTTATTTAACTTCCCCTTTGCCCCTGTACTGGTTATACAGATATGTGCAGAGTAGGAGACAGAAGTGCTTTAACAGCCGCATAGTTCTTTGTTGTTGGGCGCGTTGTGTAAATGATCACTCTACACGACTGCTGGAATGGACAGTGAAGCTTACTTTATTTTTGCCCCACTCGAAGGCTGGTCCTGGGGTCCCATCCTCAGGGTGCCTCCAGGAATTGTGGTCTTAGGCAATTGCTCCATATCCCGCCCTATAAAACCAACCTTGGCCCTAATAGATTTATTTTTTGCTGAATGAGTGTAAGGCTGGATCTTTAGTGATGGATTTGACCAATCACAGCCACTTTTGAACAGAATGAAATAAGAGCTCATAATTAGCTGTCCGCTTCTAAAGCTAAAATGAACTACTAAAAGAGTGAGTGTGTGTGTGTGTGTGTTGCCCACACAGCTTCCCCCCACACAGTATAGTGCCCCATAGTGCTTCCCGCACAGTATAATGCTCCCATAGCCTCCCCCATACTGTATAATGCGCACATAGTGACTAGTACAAAAAAAAATCTCACCTGGACCCGTTCCCATAATGAGTGGAGGCGATCCCTCTTCTCCACCGGTCTGTGTGCTGAGCCACTCATAACAGACAGGTACGATGAAGTCACTGCATCGAGCAGGTCTGCGCCGAGTCACTCATGTCCAGCGTTACATAGTGAATGGTGGAGCAGGGAGTTGACTGCTTCACCATTAAATTCAACTGTATCAATCTGAGGACGCAGATACAGTTGAAACCGGGACATACCACCCGCCCGGGATATTTATGCGGTATGTAGGATACAGTGTTAATATAAATTACTTTGCTTTCCTCATGAATTTTAAGACACTCTTATATAGTACTGAATCAATGTAGAATATCATTCTAATATGATTTGCTCAAACACTTCAAAATGCTATTTCTTTTTCTGTGATAGATTCTGTAAATGTTAAAACGAATGTAAAAGAGAGAGAAAGATAGAAAACCAATTTCTCATCAGATGCCCATATTTTTGCTCCACGTGGCATTTTTGTGTATGTTAGAATGGCATTAAATGTTTAGAACACTGCATTAGAGTTTAACATTTCTTAGCTTGATGATAAATGTAAGCAAAGATAGATGTGCTCATGTGGCATGCTGTCCAGAAAGTGGCAGGAGAAGAAATTCCTAACGCTTCTCTGCCTGAATGATCCCCAATTAATACACTAAAACTCATTAACTTTACCAGTTCACATTGCAACAAATTAATAGAAGATGTGTGGATTTAATTAAGATATTATTCTATTTGAAAGCCTCTTAAACTTTACATTTAATCCAATGGCAGTGTTATGCAGCGGGCACTATTGTATGCTACTTATACTGACTAAGTACTTAATAAAATGTTTCAATTTCATTTATGCTCCAATTTGCTGGGAGCAGAACTATAACAAGATAATTAATTTGCTTTATTAATAGCTGCAAAATGAAGCAAATGTTAGACCGCAATTTTAGCTCAAGTAACTATACATGTAAATATATACATCACTATGATAAATATCATTACTTACTGCAATGTACACCATAGAAAATTAAAGCCATTCCAATGTTTAAGGCTTCATGCACACCAACGTTACGGTTGATCGGGCCACAAACCACGGACCACCTAGTGTTCGTAATGCCTCCCAGTTGCTACTGCAACCGTTCCATGTATGTCCGTATGTTTATGGCCGGGATTCCGTGTGCCATCCATATTTCGTGGTCCGTACCCATAGGAAGGTCATATGATCGGATTTCCTAGACTGTTCCCAGCAACATATCCACAAAACGCTCACAGCACGCAGATGGCTACCATGTGCTATCCATTATTTTTGCGAACTCAGACATGTGCGAAAAACAAACTTTACGGAACGGAAACCAACTCCAATGGAAGCATTACCATTGAAAAACAATGGTAATGCAAACAGAAGCTATGGTTTCGGTTCATCTGTTCCACTGACGGAAAGGTCGAACGGAACCGATGAACGAAAGCCCAACGCTGATGTGAACAGGCCCCAATATACATGGCCACAAAATTATATTTGTACAAATTCAGCTGCATAAACCATCACTAACCTCCCCAAAGCCCTAAGCGAGAGGCCCCGTGGCTGCGCCATACTTGCATCTGGCACGCTTTCCCCTTTGCCCCAGAGATTTGCAGTGTAGCTTGGACTGTGTTACACAGTCCCTGCAGGGAAGCAGATTTAAAAATTTTGGTGAAGAATTAGAAACATCCTTATAAACACATCTTGAAGCCATTTTCACATGTAGCAGAATTGCTGCAGATTTCCCATCCAGATCAGTGTATTACAGCAGCAGCAAAATGGAAGATTTGACAAATCTCATCCACAGACTATGAAAAGTTTGTTCAGAAACGGACCTGCAGTGCACACACTGTATTTTTTGGTCTACAACATGTAAATTTATGCTGCAAAATAGTTGTGTAATTGCTGAATATTTTCTTCATGGAATTCAAAGAGTCACATGATTTTATTGTTAAAGGGGTATTCCAGTCACAAACATTTATCACCTATCCACTGGATAAGTGATTAATGTTAGATCAGTAGGTGTCTGACCGTTGCAACCTGAAGTGCTTGGCTAAAGTTTCAATGAAGCGGCAGTATGCATGCTCGACCGTTACTCCATTAAATTTCCTCCCTCTCACAGTCATGTGACATAGGAGGGCGGGGCATTTGGGTATCCTGTTCTAGCGATCAGTGGGGGGTTCCAGAAGTCGAACACCTACTAATCTAGCATTTATCATTCAAGTGAATGTGGCTGGAACACCCCTTTAAAATGTTAAACTTGAACTCAATAGAATAATCCCATTGGTCTTTATGGGGGATATGTCTGGTATTGCAGCTCTGTCCCATTTTCTTCAGTATCAGATAATTGTATGAAAACCCTGAGGTAACTTAGCACAACAGTAAGTCTAAAAATAGTAAATACTGTATATTTGAAACATAATTCCTATCATTTCCTGACCCTTGTATCCTGCTGCCAGAAACTCAAGTTTGCCTCTTATAAGGAAAACCTAACACATAGCCTACAGTTTTCATTGAATAAATCCTCACATTTCAAAGCCATAGCAACAGAGATTTGTATAAAAAGGAAAGAAAGTTTAACTGCTGTATTTGTAATGTGGAAAAGTGTGCAAAAAGAAAGAATAAGAGGAGCTAGAAAATCTTTAATGCTGCAATTTTTTTTACTATTATGCACCCATTTCTCTTTTCCATATGACCAAAAAGATACACAACAGAATATACACCTCATTTTATATAAGAAAAAAAAGTAGGGATATTTTTAGAACATTAAAGCGGAGAACAGAACATAAAACAAAATTAACTTAAAAGGACATGTCATAACATTATTAGCGAGAGTATCCAGCGTCTGCAGTAGGACCCCCACTAATCCTGAAAATGAAGGATCTGTGCTCCCTTAGGCACTTCACCTGCGCAGCTCAATTCAAGTGTAGAGAAAAACTGAAGATATAAAAAGGGGTTATCCGGGCACCAAAAAAGTATGAATTCAAAGCAATTTTATGTAAAAAGAAGTCACTTACTAACGTACTTTAATAAAAAATGCGGTAATAAATGGTCAAACGCCGGTGAACTGTTCCCGGAAGTCCTGGAGCTTTTCTAATATTGATGATGCACAGTGACTGAGGGCTTCCTTCCTGTGCTGTTAGTATCTGCGTGTTATCAATCGCATGACCGCCAGGGGCTGTCACACTGCCTATTGCTGGTGTCCCCAAGCAGAGCATAAGCTAGTGCTTTGCTCAGGACTCCAGCACTGCTCCCGACATTTGGTCAGTAACTTCAGGGGTTTCCTATACCTGGAGTTCCAGAGCAGAGCATCAGCTGATTCTCTGCTCGGGGACTCCACTACTGCTGCCAACGTCACGGTCCATATATATGGACAGGGACTTCAGGGGTTTCTTACTTATCGCTGTGTTCCCCGAGCAGAGCATCAGCTAATGCTCTGCCTGGGGACTCCAGCACGGTTGCCAATGTCGCTGCCCATATATCAGCGGATGATCTGTTCGGGAACACCAGCTATAGGAAACCCCTGAAGTTACTGACCAAATGTCGGGAGCAGTACTGGAGTCCTGAGCAAAGTGCTAGCTGATGCACTGACGGGAATCCAGCAATAGGCAGTGTGACAGCCCCTTGCGGTCATGCCATTGATAACACTCTGACACGAACGGCACAGGAAGCAAGCCCTCAGTCACGTGGGGCCGTGTCGGCACGTCATCTATATTAGAAAAGCTCCAGGAATAGTTCACCCGGTATGAACGGCACCATTTAGTGTCGAATTTTTAATTAAAATATGTTTGTTAGGGTGCATTCACATATGTCAGTTGCATCAGCATCAGTTTTTTTTGTCTCAGTGATTACAACTGATGCAAAAATGTATCAGTTGCCATCAGGCTTTCACGATTTTTACTACAAAATCATCATTCATCAGTTTTTAACATCAGTTTTTACCACAATGGCCGTCTATGCTCTGTAAACGTGTACCTGTATATAGTGCCACACACCCCCTGTAGATAATGCCCCACAGTGCCCTCTGTAGATCGTGCCACCCCCCTGTATATAGGGCCACACATCCCCTGTAGCTAATGCCGCAGTGCCCTCTGTAGATAGTGCTACACCCCCTGTAATTACCGCAGTGCCCTCCTTAGATCGTGCCATACCCTCGGTATATAGTGCCGCACATGCCCCTGTAGATAATGCTGCACAGCCCCCTTGTAGGCAGCGCCGCACAGCCCCCTTGTAGGCAGCGCCGCACAGCCCCCTTGTAGGCAACGCCGCACAGCCCCCTTGTAGGCAGCCCTGCACAGCCCCCAGCCCCATTGTAGGCAGCGCCGCACAGCCCCCAGCCCCCTTGCAGGTAGCGCTGTCAGGGTTCATTACTATGTATATTGTTTGAAAACTATTATCCTCACACATATGTATATACATTTCAGTTCTGTTAGGGATCTGCCAGGTACTACGTCTAGGTATACTCCTGGGATTAATCAATCCACACCTGAGGCCAGACCTCTTAGACTGACACCGGCTCCCACCAACCAGGGTAGCAGGCTCAGGAGTGGGAGAGCCTATCGCGGCCTGGTCAGTCGGAGTTAGCTCCGCCCCCTGTCCATTATTACCTGCCGTGTTCTCTTCCTCAGTGCTTGTAATTCTTCTGGATTCCTGGCCCCACTGCTGCTTGCTTCAGCCTGCTTCTGCCGTGCTTCTGCCTTGCTGCAGTTCCGCTTAACCTGCTTCGCTTTGCCCCTGGCTTGCTTCCTTCTCCGTGCTCACGTTGGTATACTCCACTTCATCCTGGTCCTGACTACTCGTTCGCCGCTCCGTTTCCTCGCGGCGTTCCGTGGGCTACTGCCCCTTCCCTTGCGTGTTCCCTGTTTGTTCTCCCGTGCACTTAGACAGCGCAGGGACCGCCGCCCAGTTGTACCCCGTCGCCTAGGGCGGGTCGTTGCAAGTAGGCAGGGACAGGGCGGTGGGTAGATTAGGGCTCACTTTCACTTCACCTCCTTCCTGCCATTACAAGTTCTTTGTGTAATATACTGATATATAATAAGTTCTTTGTTCATGTCCGACACACCTATGGAAGACACCGCCCCCTAGAATGCAAGAAGAGTGAGTCTGAGAAGTTACAGCTGAGAAACCGGTGGGGGCTTGGGCACTCCCACGTCTCTAGGGAGGGGCATGTGTCTTTTTCTGTGTTTCTTTGTTCTGAATAAAGTTTCAGTCTTCCTCCTGGTTGGCGGAGGGAATGTCTACCAACATTACTCTGTGTGGTGTACTTCTCTCCAGGCATGCCTTCAGCTTTCAATTTACAGAGGTGGTTATTCGGTGTGAAATACGGACCGGACAGCGCCACCCAGCCCACTTGCAGGTAGCGCCACACAGCCCACATGCAGGTAGCGCCACACAACCCACATGCAGGTAGCGCCACACAACCCACTTGCAGGTAGCGCCACACAACCCACTTGCAGGTAGCGCCACACAACCCACTTGCAGGTAGCGCCACACAACCCACTTGCAGGTAGCGCCACACAACCCACTTGCAGGTAGCGCCACACAGCCCTCATGTAGATAGCCTGTTGCCCCCCTTAAGGTGCAAAATCTCCATTTGGCCGGGAGTCCGCTCCTGGAGTACTCCCCTTCATGTCTCTGTCCATATATGGACAGTGACATCAGGGGCAACTCCTGAAGCGGAAAACCCCGTACACCGCGTTGCTGACGCGGTGACCGGGGATTCCACTCCAGGAGAAGTCCCTGTTGTCTGTGTCCAGTTAACGAGTCGACATCCATTCTAGCATCAGCTTGCCTCCGGCTTTTCTTCAACACGCCGGAGGTAAACTGAAGCAGACACCGGACATATCTGAATGGCCCTTAAGCGTCTTTTTACATAAAAATATGAATGCAAAGCAATTTTGGGTCCCTGGATAACTCCTTAAAAGTAATTTTTCAAAACTTCTGACCTGTCATAGAATCAAGTTGTGATTGGTGGGGTTCTTTGCACTGAGGCCTCTAACAAATGGGCTGTGGTGCACTGATAAATACTGTGCCCCAGCAGCATAGGATACCTCTCCTTGACTTTAGAAATAGACTGTGGGCAATGTACTGCCTACGGCCTGTACAAAGCTCTGCAAAAAGTCGTAAGAAAACGAGGGGCCAAAGAGGAATAGACCTTTTATTACAGTGATTGGTGAGTCGACTGGGCAACTATCAAATTTTCGGATGTTGTTTCTATGAAATTGTGTGACATGACAGTGACCCTTTAACTTTGGAACCCTGCCACAGCTTGGCACAACATAGTACAGTTTACAGCTGCCACTCATAAATAATTACTCAAACTTTGAAAATAAAAATCTTACAATAGACTCGGCAAACATATGATGTTATGATATGCAAGTGTGAAAATGTTAAATCTCGGTTTATTGTGTGGTAAAAGTTAACTACATGCTTTCCAGATATCTTCACCGTTGAACAGTTTCAATATGTATGTACATCATATCTATAAGTGTATTAATGGATTATCCATTGCTACAATCACAACTCTACTAGGTTCGTATATCCTGCTGTTCAGGTGCTTGTTCTGGTGACGTGTTTTTATACCAGGGACTGTACAGTAATCTTACGTAGGAACAGGGAATGCCTATTAGGAGCCCCACTAAGTTTTTAGTCGTGTGTCTGGAAATTCAGGAATATATTCTTACTAACATTTTATATTCAGAATTCCCATTGCATTAGTCATCTTTACTGATTTCAGTATATTCTAAACAGAGAATAGTTGTATGTTGTGAGAATTTGCTCGTTAATAATGTCCTGCAATCACAGCAGCATCAGCATAGATTCTGGTAGTACTTCTCAGTCTGCAGTGCGAGTTGGGTAAGTACAGGGGCAGCTATTGTAATTGGGAGCTTGCAGGCTTATAGAAACAGTGACCAGTGACTGGGTTCCCGCTGCCCATGCCAGATAACTGTGTTAGTGAATTTGGAAAGAGGTCTGCAGACAATGACTGAGCTTTGAAGGTAAAGGCTACACAAAATGTACTGTACATGAGTGGTGTTTTGTCCATAGTAATGTATTTTCACATTTCATACAGGAGAAAACGAAAAAAAAAACATTATGTTTAGTTTTTAAAAAATTCCCTTCAATGTTCTTATTACTGCTGATTATATTAGCCAGCTAGGGATCCATACAATTTTGTAAAAAGGACATGGTTCTACAGTGACATTATGCATTCTCTTTGGTTATTTATATGCCATCCTTGGGCTGATTTTTCACTCCTTGCACATTTCTTTGGTAAACAAGTGTTTAATGAGTCAAGAAAAGTACAATTAGCAGGAGTGATCACATTCTTTCCACTCATCATTTTTCATTACATCTAGTGTGAGCAGGTCCTAGGCCAAGTCACAATAAATTATTCAGAGCCAATAAGTCTCTCTACATGGGTTTCAATCCCATATTAAAGAGGCTCTGTCACCACATTATAAGTGCCCCATCTCCTACATAATGTGATCGTCGCTGTAATGTAGATAAGTGATTTTTAATTTTGAAAAACAATCATTTTTGAGGAAGTTATGAGCAATTTTAGATTTATGTTAGTTTCTTAATAGACAACTGGGCGTGTGTTTTTACCTTTTTACCAACTGGGAGTTGTAAAGAGAAGTGTATGACGCTGACCAATCATCGTCATACACTTCTCTCCATTCATGTCCTTTTGTACTCAGCACAGCGTGAGGTCGCGAGATCACGCTGTGCTGTCACATACACCCCCAGTAACTTTACTGAAGTGTCTTGAGAGTGAATAGACATTACCGAAGTTTCGGGAGTGTGAATAGACATCGTGTCCTGGCTAGAGGCAACGTTTTTGTGGGACTTACACAGCGAGATCACTCTGTGCTGTGATAATGTCCCACACAAACTTTACTGAAGTGTCAGGATTGTGAATAGACATCGCGTCCTGGCTGGAGGTGATGTCTATTCCCTCTCAAGACACTTCAGTAAAATTAATGTGGGTGTGACAGCACAGAATGATCTTGCGAGATCACGCTGTGCTGAGTACAAATGGACATGAATGGAGAGAAGTGTATAACGCTGATTGGTCATAGTCATACACTTCTCTTTACAACGCCCACTTGGTCAAAAAGGTAAAAAACGCCCAGTTGTCTATTAAGAAACGAATTTGCATATATCTAAAATAGTGCATAACTTCCTCAAAAATTATTGTTTTTCAAAATAAAAACCACTGTGATCTACATTACAGTGCCAATCAGATTATGTAGGAGATAGGGCATTTATAATCTGGTGACAGAGCCTCTAAATTAACAAATAGCCCAAATAGAACAAATTACAGGGAATACATATTTAAAGAATTTTTTTTTTTAACCTAATCGTAAAGCCACAATAACGGTATGGTTATCTTTATAGAGATCTCGCACACACTGAACATTACCAGACATCTTTGACACTTTGACCTCCTCTTACTTGTGGTGCTAATAGCCACCAGCACCTGAGATTTAACATATCATACAGATACTTTAATATCACACCCTAAGCATTATCGATCAGCCTACACATATGCTACAACCAGCGAGATCTTGCATTCGGAGCTTGGATGCTGCCGTTGTGGGAGGACGCGGGGATACCTCTACCCGCATAGAAGTTGAATAGTAATTATATCTGTACCGATTTTTAAATAAGTTCAAAAATTATTAATTTCTTAATGGTCTAATGGGTTTTTAAATAAGAAACAGGTCTTTCTTTACAGTAGACAGGTCCACTTTAAAATCCTAAGGGGAGCCACTAGAGGAAGAGATATACTAATGGCTGTGATATAGAAATCAGCAGGAGAGAAAACATTATTACTGGGCAGCAAAATTATTGCATTCGGTTATTCACCAGGAAGTAACAACTTTGCCAATTGTAATTCTATGTTCCAAGCATATATTTTATAAAATAATTGCGAGTACAGCTATCTTCCTCTCGCATCATATAGGATAGAACCAACTGGTATGTATATTTTTGAAGGGGTGGTATACTAGCACTTTTGTTCATGCTTTAATAACATTTTCAACTATTAGTGGTAAAATGCAAGATCTAAATTTACTTGTGGGGCATCTGGCGCAATGCAAATGCTGAATATATTTTCCATGGAAAAATCTTTCCTTGTGTGGGAAATATTCGCTTGCATATGATGAGTGACCTGGCTGTTAAAAGGAAGTTGAAACATTTGTCATATTGAAGGTAAGTATTTATGTATGTGGTCAGCGGAAGTCAAAGTGGGTTGTATTTTAGTGCTTTAAAGCCTCTGCTTTTCTTATTTATTCTTAGGCGGCTGATGAATGGAGCAACCTGATTGGATGATCCACTTTATTCTTTTTTTCTCCAGAGATTAAAAGACAAAAACTAGTGAACATTTAAAGCCATTGTATCAGGATAACCCAAGGACTATTATTTTTTTTCTGTATAAAACAGTAGTATGGTGGCCTAGGGTATTTAGTATCCCTAGGGTGCCGCTGATTAACCTACTCATAATATGTCCTTTGAAAGAGAATAAAGCAACTCATTATTTTCTCATAATCTCTCTCAAATCTATTGTTTAGAACATTGGAATTGCGTTGTTCTGTCATCTAATACTTGTCGATGAAAAAGCGTATTGTATAGATAGTTTGTATGTGGAATTAATTTCTGCTATCACAATGGAATTCTATTGAGGAAGTATGATGTTGACTGACTTTAATTCTTTAGCAAGCTCGCACCCACACCTCTTGACAAGTTTGTAGATCACATAATGATCACTTTTCTTTTCTATATGTGAATGCCTATTGTCATCTGTTGACAAAAGCTTGAAACCTGCCACCGCAGATGGAACTGTCACTTGGCAAGATCTGCCCAGAAATGTGTAATTAGCTTGCATCACACACACAAATGTTTAAACTTTTATACGCTGTGCTCAGCCTTTCCAATTAAAGCAGAGCTTTGGAAAATGACCAAATCCTGAAATATCTAGCAGTTTATTAACATCTACAATGTGTCATGAAAATCACACACATTAGGAAAGAATTATGAGAGAACAAAAGTCTCCATATGTAGACCATTCCTTTTCAATGGGCTGTATTGAATACGGGAGGAGAGCAATTTTTGTTGCTTGCAATTGTAACGCCAATAGATGCATGATGACATCATGAAGACATATTGTAGTTTGCCGCATATTTACTGCAGTACTTTTAATAAATAATGGTCATCAGAACACAGAACAGTAAAGTATGTTCATAAAGTATAATTTTTAACCTGCAGGGGGCAACGACTTATTGAAGTCTAACAGAAACAAGTCTCAGATTGTGTTTCAAAATTTGCACTAAAGTGGGTAGTGTACATTATATAAATCCCTCTCAGAATGATGGTTCATCTTGAACACTGAAGTCTACACTAAGAGGCTATATGCTATGTTTTTCAATGACAGCCCTATAATCGTAAGTGAACGTAGTATGACGATCTAAGTTTGGTTCAGTAGAACCGAGTTGTCCAGTTGTTGCAGCCATAATATAGACACTAAAATATGGCTGTATTTCGGCTAAAAGAAACTGGCTTAAAGAGGACCTGTCACCCCTACTGACATGTATGTTTTAGTAAATAACTGTATTCTCCATGAAACAATTCTGGAGAATGTTTTCTTAGAACCTTTTGTTGCGCCGTTTCCGTTATGGTTTCTAAAATGGTTTTAATATATTGATAACTGGCTGTCACCAGTTGGGGGTGTGTCTCTACACAGACGGACCATGTACAATCAGTGCTGGCAGAGTGAGACTAAGGACACACCCCTTTGACAAGGGGAACGGTAACACCTAGTTGTCAATGTATTCATCAATTTCTTGGGGGAATAAGATCGGAATGGCACAATGCAGAGTTCTGAGAAAATATGCCAATCTCAGAGCAGCTTAGACAATCATAGATGCTCTTTGATTGGCTGACTGGGATGATGGAGTCTGTGTAACCTATAACACGTGTGGAGAATGTGAGGAAAAGGTGAGAGAAGTACGGATGTAGACATCTTTATCTTGACTGAACTTCCTGCAGCGTGATACCACACAACAAACGCCATTGAAACGTCGTTGAAAAAGGCCAGATAAAAGGATCTTGCTACTGTGTATTTAATGTGTTAAAAGTCAAATAGATAAAAGGTGGCTACATCTGTATACTTGTTTTAAAAACCCCTGTGGGCAGAATAGGCCCAGTGCAGCAAAATGGGCTATAAGTTTCCCCCTACCTCTGATAAGCTGTAGAGGAACCAGGTAGAAAGTGTTCATTTTCCCTGCAGGCCACTGCAGAAGAAGGAGTGAAGCATTAGAGTACACATTTAAAAGGGGGAACGCATGAGTTCCTCCAAAATTTAGAGATCCTATTTGTAGCTGCGGTCTGATAATAGATTAAAGGTCCTGAATGGGACACCCCACGCTACAAACCTAAAATGTCCTAATTGGTGTCTTGCTTAAAGAGATGGTCAAACCCACCTTAAAAATACCCTCTCACTTAGTCCCAGGAGAATGACACACCAAGATTAGGTGCACTAAATGCAATATCACTTCTGTGATATTCACAATAGCAGATTAGAGGCTTTTTTGGAGCTGGATGACAAGGGCAGTCTTGTTTGGGTTTAAGTCTCCAATAAATGCCCATACACATTAGATGAATGTCAGCCGCACCTGCCAGTTTTAGCAAACAGGCCAGCCATCTAGCATGTATGGGGTGTCCCTGATGGCATATCGGAGGGGGGGGGGGATTTGGGTAGGTTGGATTTCTACATGCCCAATCCTTTGTTCTTGTGAGAATTAAGCTACTGCGAAAAAGGTATCTGGCAGGGGCTTATTTCCCCCTACCCATTGAGTACATATGCACAGGCCGAGCTTGCATGTGTATGAGTGAATCGGAAGGAATAGATTTTAGTCAAACAAGCATTCGGCCAACAGCCATCTGAGATGTATGGCCACCGTAAATTTATTGCCATAACCTTCAACACACTGGCCACAAAAAAAAAAAAAAAATCTTAAAATGACTAATATAGCATGTTTCCATTTATGAGTAATTCGATCAGATTACATAGAAAGAATATTTATATCTTCAATGGCGAATGATGAAGCTGGTACATGTGCACTCTTGAGGACAGTGTACAAGGTCCAGAGGGACAAATTTTCAATGCAGTATCTCATAATGATCTCCGTTGTCATGTGGGTAGTCATGCAGCGAAGCCCCACACTCTTTCTACATAAATGCAAATGCCCCTCTGGGGAACAGCTGTATTACATAGAGAGAATTTTTTTTATTTTGGGATCTTTAATGCAATATGCAAAAGGGTTGAAACATGCAATGTGATGAATTACACAATATTTGAAATCAGTGCGTTTCTGTTAAAAGGAGGTTTCCGAGAAAAATAAAAAAATCTACTAAAGCTCACATTTGAGTTCACACTCGACGGACCTAATTAAATTTTAATGGTCATGGTGTCCGCGGAAAAAAAAACAGCACTGCATGCTGTGCTAATTTTTCTGTCATATATGACAGAATCTGTGATGGATGCTAACACAGATGTGAAAAGAGCTTAAAAGTGATAATATAGTGCATGACAATCTTTCTAATAAAGCTAGAACCAGTTCTATATCTTACATTCCAGAGATCTCCCCATTCATTACTCCAATTGTTCTGCTAGATTTTCTTCAGGCTGGCAGCTCAGGGTGTGTGTCCTTTTTGCTGCAGCTCCTCCCCCTCAATCATAGCTTGTATAGACAGATCAGTCTGTTTCACTGCCTCCTCTCTAGGAGAAGCTTTACAAATGCCCCCATTACATGTCAATATAGAGGAAGAATGCAGTCCCATATAACTCAAGAAATGGGAGAGCTTGAAGCTTACACACAGTGAGACGATGAGCACGACAGGGGAGAGCTCAATGCTGTATGTAAGCAGTCTCTCCCCATCTAAGCAAATTACTGGCTCTCCTTTGTGTTTCTTACAGCTTGTAGTGTGAATGGAGAGACTTAGTGTGTAGCGTCCACGGCCACGGACCGTCGGGATTACTCGCCCCCTGGCAGCCGCAGCCATGGATCTGTGAGCGCTGGCCCGCGTCTCCTCCCCTTAAAGGGCCAGCATACGCAGATGGGAATGATTAATTAGCTCATGATCACCCTGGACTATAAGAAGGGCCCTGCCCCTTTGCTCATTGCCTGAGCATTGTTGGGTTTTCCTATGTTAGTCTTGCAAATGGTCCCTTAATGTTATCCTGCTCCCGTGCCCTGCTACCTGTATCCTGTGCTATTTGTTCCTGTGCCTTAAAACTGTTGGACTCGTCTTGTGCCACCGGTTCAGCCTACTGTGTTACACCACGTCTGGTGTCTGTTGTCAAGGTTCGATCCTTACCTAGCCGTTGCTACAGTCTGAACCACTACAGGTACCCTTGTGCTTCGACTATTTATATATTGACTTGGTACACTGTTGCCAGCTGCTATACCGCTGCGGCGATAGAGCCCAGTGGGTCCACGTACCCTCAGATCGTGACAGTTTCTGAATAAATGCTTCTTCTCTACTTCTTTACTGACAAACAGAGAAGGCATTTTCTATTGGCTGGCGGTAGTTTGAGGGAGGAGACACAGGCTCAGTTCCACTCTCATTCAGCTCAGTAGGAAGACATTCACATTACTATACAGATTGAACACTAGGGGGCAACATTATAATAAAATGAAAGCAAAAGTTCAACTTGGACCATTTTTATATCATAAGGTAAATTCAAAACAAATGTAAAAAGGTTTAATGCTGCATTATATTGCAATAAAATAGGATACTGGGAGAACCAATTTAAGGAGGTTTTCCCATGACACAGGATATGTCATAAATGTCAGATCGGTGCAGTTGCCAGAGGTGGGACCCGCATTGCTCTCTAGAACGGGGCCCTCTAAATCCCGTTTCAGCTTTGACGGATCTCGCTGCCTCCCGGCCACTTCCTGGTTATATGGTCGGGAGTTATGAAAACTGTAGCTCCCCTTTAATTATCTAGGTCTTGTACAGTTCCTGATGACACAATAGGCTTCTGTGTACTATGTTTAAATATTTCACGTTAGCTATTCCACTTGAAAACATAAAATTATGATTATTATAAAATTCTTGTCTACATTCTGAATTTGTAGATCAAGGCTGAAGCTTCATAAAAAGCCACCACCATGCGTCTGCTTCTGAGAAAAACACAATAATAATTTCCTGAAAGTAGATCCATGTGGTTGGATAATCTGCTCTTAATGTTTAATTTTATCACAATGTTCCCACCTAATGTCTGCTGAAGAACATCCAATTACATCTGTCTACTGGAAATGATGCAACTGATACACCTGGGACAAATTCTATTACATTTTTCTGCTTTAAAACTGAATGACTGATATCAACACTGGAAAATAAATGAATAAATATTAAATGCACTTGAAGATCAGTGAAGCTTTCAGAATGCAGAACTGTTTTGCTGACACTGTACATGATACACAGACCTATTAAATCAAGTCCTGACTTATCTGTAAGGATCTCTAAAAATAAAAAAAACCCTATCAGTCTGAGATGTACTAATAATGAAATATCCTGCAAAGTGGTTGACATATAAAATAGATTTGGTCAAGAAAACCATCAAAGAGAAACCGCTGACACAGTAGGTAAGTGAAAAGCATACAAATAGCCAATATCATCATGGTGGGATCATCAGCATGCACTTATCTATATTCCGAGAAGGTTTAGAAGTGGATCGGCTTTCTAATAAATGAATAATTATATATATATGATCTAACGATCTGGCAGGAAATTATGCAGGTAAATTGATCGAAATAATGGAAAGATTTCTAGAAGGAATATTAGAAATACTGTACAGTACCAAAATAAATTAATGGAGTTGTCCAGTTTCTATTAAATAAAATTAAATTGACAATCATAAAAAGATTTTAAAAAAAATCCAATGTATATATTTGTAACGTCCATGGCTGCGGAACGTCATTCAGTCTTACCATCGGACGGCTCCGGCCATGGACGTCTGTTCTCAGCGGCATCTCCCTCCAGGGAGACGCCGGCACTCACTTCCGGGTTCTGTGACTGTTTCCCGCAGGGCGCGCGTGCACGGCCTTACAGGGGCAGTACGCGTCCAGTTGTTTATAATCAGTAATTAGCCCAGAATGTTGCTCTGCCCACTTGTTCCTTGCCTGAGCGTTGTTGTATACCTAAAGTTTGCCTTGCAAATGGTCTCCCAGTGTTTTCCAGTTCCCAGAGTTACCCGTTCCTGCTGCCTGTACCCTGTATCCCATGCTACCGTGCCTCTGTGCCATCTTCAGTGAAAATCAAGTCGTGTCTTCCGCTGCATCTACTGTGCCATCTACAGTGAAAGTCAAGTTGTGTCACCGCTACTGTCTACATTGCCTCAGGTACCCTTTCTGGACTATAGACATGGTTTTGTACCTGGTTGGCCAGCTGCTATTCCGCTATGCGGTACGGCCCAGTGGGTCCACTCCATGACAATATTGTGCTTAAATTCTGAGGCATTTCTTCATACTAGAGCAACTTCAGGAGATGGAAACAATGTTGTCTGGTTCTCAAGGGAGGTGTCTATGCCTTTCCATAGGCAGTGAATACAGACTTTACAGGTTGGACAGGCCCACCAGTGTATCAGACGCTCTGACATAATGGGCCCTTGAATACATCCCTGGCCTCAAAAAAGGTCCAGCTGAAGTCAACCCCATTTGGAGCAGACATTGTATCCAATCACTTGTCACTAGGGTCTATAGCTTACGAATTATTCACTAATAACTTATTTTTACCTTACATATTACACATGTTGATTATACTTTGGGCCCAATGCTCCCCAGTACACTATACTAGTATCTTAAGATACTTGGCCCATTGTAAAGGGTTGGTTTTTGTCCAATTGGGGAAGGATGTTGCCATTTTTTGCTTTTATATGAATAAAGACCTCTTCATAGGTAGCAATAACACCTTCCCTCTCCATACACGTATGTTGCAGATGAATAGCCGTTCCCACAAATGGACATACATATACAGCACTGTGATTATATAGGATTACAGCTAGCGATACATAATCACTTACTATGTTATATCTTGACTACAGCTAAAATCAATTGAAATTATATATATATATATATATATATATATATATATATATATATATATTACACAAATAATTTTAACTTTCAAAATTTAGTTGTTTTAAACTACGTAAAATGGGATAAGGGTGATCCGCTTAATTCACAGTTATTGAGACGAGAACTTTTGAACCTGAAAATTTAGCACTTTGTAGGCAGGGGTGATTAGCAGTAAAAGACAGGAGACCATCTATTATGTGCTTCACATTGCTCCAAGTCCCATGGCTCATGCCGACTCACTCACTAGAAAAGCTTTCATGGCATATTCACTGGAAGAGGCAACAGAGCACAAGAGAACGGTGTTCAGCTAAAAGCTGCACTTTATCAAATCACTTAAAACAAGTTAGTACCTATGCCAGCACTTTCAAGAAAAATTGCTCCTATTAAAAACAGCAGAAAGGCAAAAAGGAGCGTTAGCGTAAAATAAAGCTCTAACAAGCTACAATAACTTCTCGATATGCTTCATGTATTATTAGTTGGGTAATCTAGATAAGCTTTACAATTTAAACCAGCTAATATTTGAAACTCCTTTACACTCATTTCCTAGTTATGGCTATTGAACTAAATTAAATTTATTCACTATATTGACAAAAGTATTAGGACACACCTCTATCATTGAATTCAGACATTTCATTTAATCCCATTTTCACAGGTGTATAAAATCCAGCACTTTGCCATGAAGTCTGCCTTCACAAACATTTGTGAAAGAATGGGTCATTCTAAATAACTCCCTGAATTCCAGTGTGGTATTGTAATAGGATGCCACCATTGTGACAGATAGTTTCTGAAATTTCTTCCCTCCTAGATATTCCAAGCTCATCTGTGAGAGGTATTATTGCAAAGTGGAAGTGTTGTCGAACCACAGAAACGCAGCCACGAAGTGGCAGACCACAAAGTTACAGAGCATGTTCGCGGAGTGGCATAGTGCAGAAAAATGGACAAAAATAAATAAAAAAGTAAAATCGACTCTGCTGACAATGCCAGAGGAGGTTTGGTACTCTGCAGTTAACATCTGCACAAAAACTGCGCACCGGTAGCTTCATGCTATAAGTTTCCATGTCCGAGCAGCTGTATACAAGTCTTACATCACATAGCACACTGCCAAGCGTCGTATGGAGCGGTATAAAGCACACCACCACTGGACCATGGAGCAGTGGAAACCTGTTCTGTGGAGTGACGAATCACCATTTTCTATCTGGCAGTCTGATTGACGATTCTGGGTTTGGTAAATGCTGCTGTCAGACACCTAACTTTACAGTTGGCACAATGCAATGGGGTTGTTTTCAGAGGTTGGCCTAGATCCCCTAGTACCAATGAAGGAAAATCTTAAAGCTTCAGCATACCAAGACATTTTAGACAATTGTAGCTACCAACTTTGTTGGAACAGTTTGGGAAAGGCCCTTTTCTGTTCCAGCATGAGTGTGCTCCAGTGCACAAAGTAAGTTCGAACTTAATTGGCCTGTACAGAGCCCTGACCTCAACCCCATTGTACACCTCTGGGATGGACTAGAAAGGTATGCGAGCCAGGCCCTCATCCAACATCAGTGTCTGACCTCAAACGCTCTTCTGGATGATCCAGCAAAAATTCAAAGACACTCTAAAATATTTAAGAAAACCTTCCAAGAAGAGTGGAAGCTATTTTAGCTGCAAATATAGGACCAACTTCATATTAATGCCTATAGATATAGATTTGACCCCTTAAGAGAATGGACCAACAGCATTTCTCCTTCACACGAAACCTAGAAAATCGGTATCAGTTAAAAGTTATGCTTTAGCCGACACGGGACAATTTTTTAGGAAGTCAATTAACCTGTCAGTACGAAACCGGAGTACCCAGAAGAAACCAAAAAGAGAACATACAAATGCCATGCACACTGTAACCACTGAGCCAGCGTGCGGCTTCAAGAAAAAAAAACGAATACTTAATAATTAATACTTTATGTAACATATCCTGCTCAACATTAGAAAGTCAGTGCACAGGAAACATCTCTTGCTTATTTATGAGCTTTCCTATAGTACTTACGTGTTGCGCAGTAATATTTGCAAATGTCATGCTTTCTAGGCAGCACCCAAATGAGTTCAGATCACAGTCTAGCAACAGAGATGACCATGCTGAATCTTAATGCTGTGGAGAACAGTATGGTCACCTTCTAAGTTACCGAAGTACCGTTAAACTCTAAGTATTACAGAACCACCAGTACTTTCAACCTATGACTTATGCAAGACCATAGATCTGGAGCAGAAAGTATTCGGTAAGCTTTTTTTTTTTACTACAAGATATACTCCATCTTTGAGTAAATAGATGATGGTCCTGAATGGGGGAGGACCCGATCGATCAGTCAGAGGAGAACAGCTAGAAAGAGCAATTCTCCCTCTGGAGGGCCCAACACAATCATGTTTACCCAAACAGCCTATTGATTTTAATGGCCATTGTATAATGCTTAATTTCTCCTGTGGTGAAGTTGAAGGACAACTGAACACTTGGTGTCTGGTTCTCCCACAATTATAGTTGGGAAAAAAAAAAAAAAAAGGGGTTCTTAAGTCAACTGAAGTCAATCTTCAAGTCCTTCCTAAATTAAGTTACTTTAAGAAAAAAAAAAAAAAAAAGTAACTTCAAACATCTCCATCAACAAACAAAATGATAGTGGCAGTCTAAGGCTGGGTTCACACAACCTATTTTCAGGCGTAAACCAGGCGTACTGCCTCGTCAAGAAGTGCAGGACACTTCTTTGGACGTAATTTGCGCAGTTTTTCATGGAACTCAATGAAGAACAGCTCTAAATTACGGCCGTCAATGACGCCTCGCAAAATGCGAGGAGGAGCATTTACTTCTGAAATTACGGAGCTGTTTTCTCCTGAAAACAGCTCCGTAATTTCAGACGTAAATGCAGTTTACGTGTGCACATACCCCAAGGGTAAGGCCGCATGGAGTGGCACTAACCCAGACAAAATACGGCCAAAAGCCGTGCCCGCACCATGGTCTGTGCAGCTGTCAAATAGCCTATTAATGGCCGCATGTTGCTAAGAGTGAAAAAACCCTTCACCTGCAAAATCTTGCGGCCATTAATTAATACACCCTTTATTGCCATATAATTTTGCAGGTAAAGTGCCGTTTCACACGCAATAACGCTGGTAAAACATGAGCAATCTGCTTTAAAATTGAAACCCAGAACAATTTATATATCTAAGAAAATAGAGAAATTAATTTATTTGGGGGGGGGGGGGGGTTTGGTACCTTTGAAAATAGACTGTACAATTCCCATTGACAAACGTAATAATAAGGTTTCTAGTTTAACTCCTGTTAATCTGCAGGGAAATTCATGTAAGCAAAGCTGATTATCATGCAAATGATACCATGCATAATACTACTAGTAGTGAGAATATTCCAGGTACAGCTCTGTATGAATGTTTGCTTATGGGATACTCTTGGGAACAACATTATCCTTAAAATTATCCTTAAGGGACCTTGCTGCTTCATATATGTTTACTAATTATTAACCCCTTAGTGACCAGCCCATTTTAGGCCCTAATGACTAAGCTATTTTATTCGTTTTTCTATAGTCGCATTCAAAGAGCTATAACTTTTTTATTTTTTCGTCTACATAGCTGTATGAGGACTTGTTTTTTGCGGGATTAGTTGTACTTTTTAATAGCACCATTATAGGGTACATATAATTTTTTTATTAACTTTTATTAACTTTTTTTGGGGGGGGGGGGGATTATAAAAAAAAACAGAAATTCCGCCATTGTTCTATGCGTTTTTAAATTGACGCCGTTCACTGTGCGGCGTAAATAACATGTGACCTTTATTCTATGGGTCGGTACGATTACGGCGATACCACATATGTAGAGTTTTTTTATGTTTTACGACTTTTGCACAATAAAAACACTTTTGAACTAAAATTATTTGTTTTTGCATCGTTGCTTTCCAAGAGCCGTAATTTTTTTATTTTTCCATCAATGTAGTGATTTTTTCGACTTGTTTTTTGCGGGACGAGACGTAGTTTTGATTGGTACTGTTTTGGGGTGCATGGGACTTGATTCATTTATATTATGACTTTTTTGGGGGGCAATGGAAAAAATTGCAATTTCGCTATTGTTTTTTGCTTTTTTTTTTTACGGTGTTCACCTTGCGGATTCTATTACATATTAACTTTATTAATGGAGTCATTACGGTCGCGGCGATACCATATATGTGTACTTTTATTTATTTTTTACACTTTTACTAAATAAAACCACTTTTTATGGAAAAAAAAGATTTTTTTACTGTACTTTTTATTAATAATCTTTACTTCACATTGGTGACTTATTTTATTAGTCCCACTAGGGGACTTTACTGTGCGATCTTCCGATCGCTGCTATAATGCTTTGGTATACTTCGTATACCAGAGCATTATTGCCTGTCAGTGTAAATCTGACAGGCAATCTGTTAGGACGTGCCTCCGGCGCGTCCTAACAGGCATATGTCCAGGGCAGACCTGGGGGCTTTTATCAAGCCCCCGGCTGCCATGACACCCCATCGGAGAACCGCGATTGCATTCGTGGGCCGCCGATGGGTGACAGAGGGAGCACACTCCCTCTGTAAACAAAGTTAAATGCCGCGGTCGCTATGGACGGCGGCATTTAACGGGTTAAACGGCCGCGATCGAAGTAAACTTCGATCGCGGGCGTTGGAGCAGGAGCCCAGCTGTCATCAGACAGCTGAGCCCCGGCTCTAGCCTGCACGGGAGACCCGTGCAGGACTTAGACTAAGCGAACGTGAAAAGGCGTCAGCCTAGCCTAAGGCCCCTTAGTGACCGACATGAAAAGGCGTATTGATGGTCACTAAGGGGTTAAATAAAGCATTTATTGGCATTAACTATATTTGGATATGTGATAGCAGGAATGGTGCAATCCATGTCGAATGTGACATTGATCCAGTTATAGCCTTCATCCTCTCCTTTTTATGTTGGTCAAGTACTTCTCCACTTCCAGAATCTGACCTTATGCTGGTGTTCTAAATTCACTTATCCAGTAGTTTCCAATGTAAGTCTACAAACAAAGTTCAGCAGAAGTTTAGCCAATTTTTAACCCCTTAGTGACCACCAATACACCTTTTCACGTGATTCACTAATGGGCTTTAGGCTAGGCTGACGCCTTTTCACGTCAGCCTAGTCTAAGTCCTGCACGGGTCTCCCGTGCAGGCAGGAGCCGGGGCTCTGCTGTCTGATGACAGCTGAGCTCCTGCGCCAACGTCCGCGATCGAAGTTTACTTCGATCGTGGCCGTTTAACCCGTTAAATGCCGCCGTCAATAGCGACCGCGGCATTTAACTTTGTTTACAGAGGGAGTGTGCTCCCTCTGTCACCCATCGGCGGCCCGCGAATTAAATCGCGGGTCTCCGATGGGCTGTCATGGCAGCCGGGGGCTTGATAAAAGCCCCCAGGTCTGCCCTGGACATATTCCTGTTAGGATGCGCTGGAGGCACGTCCTAACAGATTGCCTGTCAGATTTACACTGACAGGCAATAATGCTCTGGTATACGAAGTATACCAGAGCATTATAGCAGCGATCGGAATATCGCACAGTAAAGTCCCCTAGTGGGACTAATAAAATCAGTCATCAAAGTGAAATAAATATTATTAATAAAAAGTACAGTAAAAAAATAAATCAATTTTTTTCCATAAAAAGTGGTTTTATTTAGTAAAAGTGTAAAAAAAAAAAAAAAAGTACACATATGTGGTATCGCCGCGACCGTAATGACTCCATTAATAAAGTTAATAGGTAATTTAAACCGCAAAGTGAACACCGTAAAAAAAAAGAAAAAAAAACATGGCGAAATTGCAATTTTTTTCCATTGCCCCCCAAAAAAGTCATAATAAAAATGAATCAATAAGTCCCATGCACCCCAAAACAGTACCATTCAAAACTACGTCTTGTCCCGCAGAAAACAAGCCCAAAAAATCACTACATTGATGGAAAAATAAAAAAAATTACGGCTCTTGGAAAGCGACGATGCAAAAGCAAATAATTTTAGTTCAAAAGTGTTTTTATTCTGCAAAAGTCGTAAAACATAAAAAAACCTCTACATATGTGGTATCGCCGTAATCGTACCGACCCATAGAATAAAGGTAACATGTTATTTACGTCGCATAGTGAACGGCGTCAATTTAAAAACGCATAGAACAATGGCGGAATTTCAGGTTTTTTTTATAATCCCCCCCAAAAAGGTTAATAAAAGTTAATATAAAAATTATATGTACCCAAAAATGGTGCCATTAAAAAGCACAACTAATCCCGCAAAAAACAAGTCCTCTTACAGCTATGTAGACGAAAAAATAAAAAAGCTATAGCTCTTTGAATGCGACTATAGAAAAACGAATAAAATAGCTTGGTCATTAGGGCCTAAAATGGGCTGGTCACTAAGGGGTTAAGGAGGATGAAAATGAGCTGCCAAGTCATAAGCATGAAAAGATGCTAAAACAACATGCAGGAGCAAAATTGACTGCAAGAGGAAGAAAATTATTTTTTCCAGATGAAGTAGCCTAGTCAATAGCTCAACATGGGGAGAATAACAAACAACTATTTTTGCTAGCAAGGAAGAGGTTATGAGAAGATCAGTATTACAGATGTCTTGACAAGGTATCTAGAGCATGAAACAAACAAAGCATCTATAAAGTGAATCCGTCACCAGTTCTGAACCATCAAAAGTGCTATATGGAGGACAGGGAGAGCAGTGTGACCACACATGGGGTGGTGGTCATGCAGAAAAAAAAATAGTGTGGCATGTGCCATCAAGTTTTATATTGTGGAGGCATGCTCCTTTAAAATAATTGCTTATATGGATACTAACTTTAACAAACTTTGCATAAATCTCTAGTAGGCTGGGTTCCCCCAGTGCAGATTTGTTGCAGAATTTGCATGCATTTTATAAACCAAAACCAGAGTCGGATCCAGGAGAGTAGACCAATAAGGCCTATCTTTATATATTTCTTCCGTTTAGGTTCCATTCCTGGTTTTGGCTTAAAAACTGCATGCAAAATCTGCACTGGAAAACCAGCCGTATAAGAGAATATAAGAAAGTTTGTAATATATCTTCAGAGAAAAAGGCCTCTCTCTCCACTTATCAGGCTCCTTTTCTTCCTCCCCCTCCTAACTGTTCACTCACTCTGAATTTACTGCTTTCTCCTTCTGGTCTTTGACAAGACACAGCTCACTGAACGTTCAGGTTACAGATGCCTGTAGAAGTCTATTGGGAGGAAAGAGGGGAGGAGACACATACACAGACAAAGACCGAGACAATGATATTACTGCTGCAGCTTCTAGTAAGTGTTCTTTCACCTGCTAAACTGCTCATTACTGCTGTAAAATATCCTCCATGTTGCTATTGCTTTTATATATGTGATAGAAATAGGAAAAGCAGGATTCGCCTCTTATTTGTGTGCGGTGTATAGAAGATATAATAGCCGCTAGCTATCAGGATTAAGGTGAAAACTGCTAAAAAAGATCAAATAAATGCATTATACAAGTCCTAAAATGGTCAGAAATAGTGATATGCCTCATGTACACACATATGACAGCTTATTCAGAAAAGTCACCTGAAAGGTCAAGTAGGCTTTAAGACTGCACCATATGGCAGCACAGAGAGTGCCTATGGCTTTATCGTAACTTTGTTTGCTGCCATTCAGGCTACTCTCTGTACCTTAGCCATTTTTATAAGTCCACTACAGTTGGACTTTTAGCTTAATTCCAGGAAAAGATTACTTGCATATCAATTAATATAAATTGTAGCTTTTTATTATCTTTACTATTAAAAGAGATGGGTAATTTAGTGAAGCAAATGTTTAACGGCTATAGAAAGGTCAGAAAGACATTTTATAAGACCAATTTAATCCACTGATTTGCCAAGCTCAGTGTTGATAAAAAGAAAAAGGTATGCTGTTCAGGTTTTCAAGCTAGCTTATTGAGAATTGCTTTATTTCTCTGGAGCCCAGAGGATTTCAATGTTGGCTTCTGACATAAAGAAGCTGTATTTGGTTTATGGCTGCAGGATATTTTGTTTGCCAGTTGAGACTTTTATTACCAAGTCTAAAACTGATCAGTGGGTTACTTAAGATGGTCTGGATCTTGCTAAATCAGATTTTACGATTAATAATATGGCCAGTAATGAATTCAAAAGGTTGCCTGCGTTGAATCTGCCCCTTATTGTTTCATGAGTATAGTTCCCTTTATTAAAAACATTATTTAATACAATGATCTTCGGTTATTTGGTCATCACTGGATATTTTTCAAACTAGGTGTTTATAGAGAAATTTCAGATTAAAAGCAGAAGACTCCCATAAGTACTGGGATGATCTGGAAAGACCGCTATTACGCTATGTTCACATCTGCGTTGCGTCATTCCGTTCTACTCAGAGGAACAGAACCAGGGAATAAAGGAAGCAATGGCTCCGTTGCACAACGGCTACCACTGGTGGCCGACAAAACCCATTGACTTTAGTCGCAGCATGCTGTGCTACGGTCTCCAGTAATCTCGGCCAGATCTGCAACGGAGGCCCCTAACCGCCTCCAGCGCATTTGAACGAGGCCTTGCCATTATTCCAGTCAGATCGGATTTATTGAGGATTCATCTCAGTAATTACGGATATTTTTTTTTTTACGGTCGTGTGCAAGGGGCCTAACTCTTCATTTGAATGTCGGCATCTGGATCCATTGAACAATATTGGAATTAGAGCCAGCAGGGAAGATTAAAATGATCTACTGTGTACATCATAAGGATATATCTGAGGCTCAAAGCACATCTCTTACATAACATCGAGAAGAGCTCATCCACTCAGCATGCATGAAGAGAGATAGAGAATTTACAGAAACCAGCAGAGGCATGGGAAAATCCCTAAATTAGGCAGGTTAGGCAAAAATTTCTGGCAGCGTTACATCTAATATATCTACAACTAGGGTGATTGTGATTATTCTTGTTATACCATAAGACTCCCATAAACCATAGATTCCTATTGTCAGATCCTGATAGTCTTAGTAGAATATAATGTACATGGTGGTCATTTCACTCTGGGGCATCTAGTCTTAGAAGAAAATAATACAGGACAGGTTTGATTTCCACCATTTGTTTATGGGACCAGAACTATCAGAATGTCCCACATACACACACCTTTAAGCCACATAAATAGGGAATCGGCATCATAATAGTGTATGTGTGTACCGGCTCATGTTTACTATGTGGCCAAAAGTATGTGGACACGATTATCACACCTAGATGAGAGTGTAGGACATCCCATTCCAAGACCCTTGGCAGTAATACACAGATGGGCCCCATTTTGCAACTGTAACAGCCTCCACTCTGCAGACTTGCACAAGATTTTGGAGCGTATTGGTGGGAATTTTTGCCCATTCAGCCAAAAAAATATTTGTAAGTCATGCAAGATGTTGGGCAAGAAGGTCTGTCTTGCAATTGGCTTTATAATTCAACCCAAAGGTGGAAGATAATGTTGAGGTCAGGGCTCTGTGTAGGCCACTCAAGTCCCTATACAACAAACTCTATATACCATGACTTCATGGATCTTGCTTTGTGCACTGGGGAACAGTCATCGAACAGAAAAGGGCCTTCCCCAAACGGTGTCCAAAGCTGGAAGAATACAAATTGCATGTCTTTGTCTGGAGTAGCATTAAAATTACCCCTTATTGAAAATAAAAGGCATATCCCAAACTGTGAAATACCATAATCCCTCCTCCACCAAATTTTACAGTAGGCACTATACATTCGGTAGAAAACTTTCTCATGGCATCTGCCAAACTCTGATTAGTCCATCACAATGCCAGTGAAATTCGATTTCTCTTGAGAGCAGGGTTTTACTGCTCCAGAGTCCATTGGCAGCATGCTTTAGACCACTTCAGCCACCGCTTGGCATTGTGTGAACTTAGGCTTGTATGCAGGTACTCAAAAAAACATTTCATGAAGCTCCCGATGCGCTGTTCATGTGCGGATGTCACATTCAGAGGTAGTTTAGAACTCTGTAGAGTGTTACAATTGGAGACACTTGATTTTTATACGGATGTAGCCATCTTTATCTTGACTGATCACTTGCTGCAGCGTGATAATCACACGAAATCTATTGAAAAAGTCAAGTTAAAGGATCTAGCCACTGTATTTAATGCGTTAAAAGTAGAGATAAAGATGGCTACGTCTTTAGGTCACACGCTTCAGCATTCAGATGGCCCTGTGTGTGGTCTACGGCCTAGTGTCTGTTACTTCTAAACAGCTCCACTTCACAATTGACTGGAGATCTAGCAGAGAAGAAATCTTACAATGCCACATTTAAAGACACTGAGCTCAGTATGATCCATACTACTAGCAATATTGGTCTATGGAGACTGCATGGCTGTGTGCATGATTTTATTTGCTATATGGCCAAAAGTATGTTAAAACCCCTTCTGAATATGGAGTGCAGGTGTTTCAGCCAAACATTTGCAAGCAGGTGACCTTAAGGTTTGGTGCTATCTACTGTACATTGGCTGTAATGATTCCCATTTATTTTAATAGAACTCCATTGCAGTAAATTTGAGAAAATAAATAAATAAAAATCATCCAAGGACTTGTTTAGCTTTCCGACACGGATCTACGCAAGGCGTCATTAACTTCACTTTCATTAAATTTGCTCAATTTTAATTATCTCCTTATATTTTACCTTAATAAAACAAATATTATGGCTGCGCTCCAGTACTGTCAATAATGGGTATAATTATGCCCTCCTAATAAATACCAAATGTAGTTACACATCAAGGTGCACATAATTATAATATTTACTCGATTGAACGTTTTATAGCTTCTTATTTTATTTATTTTTTTCGCTGGGGATCCTTAGTGCAAATTATCATTCCAATTGGTTTCTAATAAGCGAAGCACAAACTTCTCAGAAAAAAAAAATATAGAACCTTACCAAACCTCTAAAATTCACACGGCATCTGCTATTATTCAAAGTATAAAGGTTAGACACCCAAGAGGATGGAACGCACGAGTTGGAAAATGAATGATTCACAAGTTTTGCAAGTAAACTTTCTGATGTATTTTAAAGCACGTAGGTTAATATTTTATAGATGCTTAATCCACTCATTCAGAAATAGCAGCCTAAACTCTCAAATATTTATACCGTTTTTGAGGCAAAACAAGGCCTGTGTGCTTTGTGCATTGCGCTTTTTCCTCTGTCACATTTTAAAGATTCACACTAAATCAGGCAACCAGAAAATAATTGAATCTAACAAGGGAAAGGTGCTGAAGGTAAACGGAAGTTTTAAATTGTTTACAGAATACCAAAATAGCCGGGTGACTTCACCTCTGCCTCCACATTTACGAAAGCTAAAGCTAGAGCGCAGAACGGCAAATCTCGCAAACAAGCCATAGAAGAAAATATTTATATTGCGTTTATTAAGTTTATTAGGAAACTGCCCACATTCTGTAAATGCCCCTATTCATGCACCACATAGAAAGATTTTCAAGCAAGCGCCCTTTTGGCAGTGAATTGCACCATGAAGTCCAGGGCTACACATAGACTTTTTGTAGTGCTACAGATGGATTTTCTCTCTTGAGTGACAGCTGCAGTCTACAAGGTATTTATTTGGACTGCAGATGTATCTCCGTAGTTAAAATCAAAACCGTAGAACTACAAAAAGTCTAGGTGTAGCCCTGGCCTTTGGCTGTACAATGGAATCGGTGTACAAAGAATACTTGCCACTAATCAATTGTACAACTAAAATCACGAAAAATAAACATTGGGAAGAAACAAAGTGCACAATATTGGCGCTATACTGGCAGAAATGCCCAGCAGCCTAAGCTAAGTGGCAGCAGATACCTTACAGAACAGAACTTAACTGCCAGTGTGAATAGTGTGTTATATTAATATTATGCAAGGATGACATTTTCCATTGTTGTGACAATTTATTCATTGGACACAATTTATATTGCATCTGCTTTTGGTTTATTTATTCATACAGTGCCAGAGGCCCTTGTAATAACAATGTTGTATTTTTAATACTATATACAATCTGGTTTTATTTCTGATAACATAATACTTGTGTTTGTAGTGATCGTGCTTCCCTCTCCACAAAGAGAAATTTCCACTTCCGAGAACACTATGCTTATTTTAATCTAGCCCCAGGGGCGATATAATGATAACAGCACAAAGAATGACTTGCAGCTCCATTTCAAGTCCTCATTTTCAGCGTTATCCTTTTATGGCTGTCAAGGTCCCTCTTTGGGATTCAGTATCCGGAATAAGGTTACAATTTGTCTGAGTATGTATTGGCAGCATGGGAGCTACCATTCAGGGGATATGAACTAAAAAAAAAAAAACATTCTTAGATTTGATTTGCTAATAGTTTAACATACTACCAAACCAAAGCTGTACCTGATGCAGTTTTAAAATGGGTCTAGATACATACATTGGCATTTGTCGCCCATAAGCCTTCATGTTAACAAAAAAAAAAAAAAAAACTTACACGCTCACCGTATACGTTGATTACTAGACTGATGGATAAAATAGCCTATTCCATACCTTTTTCCTTTGTGATATACTAATATATACCGGGTAGCCGGAGGCCAAAAGGACAATCTTTGGGTCTCAGTCTGACAATGGAGCCCTATGAACTTGTTTAGCGCGTACGTCGGGAGCTTTAAATGTAAACCAAAAAAACGTGGTGTGAACAGAGCCTTCGATTACCAGGTTTTTCTTTTGATTTTCACTGGTCTCTGCAGAGGCCACGTGACCAGCTCTGTTTCCAGACTACTGGGAGGAGTGGGTTAGAGCTTTTCAGTCAGTGTGTCCCAGCATGATTTCAGACAACTATCAGAAGCTGAATTAGGTCCAGCCAATCAACCGCATGTAACTTAACACTTATTTCTATGTCGGAGGATGAGATAATTTGCTCACTGCTAGTCATCACCTCCCACACTAAACAAGCCTTGGCAATACTATGCAGTCAGCAATCATTTCTGGTATAAGGAGTTGTGCTTTTGATTTATAGTGGGCAGGACTTCCAATTATGTATAAAAAAAAATATGATAAATAGTAAGTAAAATTAGACCTATTCAATTAACAAAAAAGTAGCTGCAAAGAACCCTGAAGCCAGTTTACAATGGATAATACTGTACCCCCAATCAGTCCAATTCTGCATATGTAACAATAAATCCGTGTCCAATTCTGAAATAAACATGTACAGCTCCCATTACTACAAAAATAACATCAGCTGCACACGGATACAATCCTAACTGAACAAATCGGATTTGGCCACCTGCATTCCGCGAACATAAGCTGAAATTCTGACACCATCTGTTCCTTTCAAATTTTGTGTCAAATCAATAATCCAAATGACTATCATGTTATGGAGTACATTAATCACTTGTAAAATATCGAAATAAAGGTGGCAAATGCTTTACTCCTACTTTATCTTCTCACAGTGTAAAACGAGAATGTGGACTTTATTTAATACTGTGCAATGAAAAATGCAACCAAGACTAGCCTGTGCTTATGAGATAATGAGAAAACTTACAATTTGTCTTTCTGACTCAAAACGATTATAATGTATATGTGAAAGTGAAGGTTCATTCCCACTAGGATATGTTGCATGCCATTTTAAAATGCCGGCAGTTGCTTCTTAATATTAGTCATTTTGTTGCAAATATCTCAATGAGACTGAACCTAAATTGTAAGTGAGTAATAATTTTGAAACCAGTTCAGTTGTAGTGGTCGACCGTACATGAATGTTCATACTTGCAGTATACAAAAAGCTACAGGAGTCCTTGCATCACAGGCAACCTCAAACTTAAAGGGATTTTTCCCAGAATCAATAATTACTACCTATCTACAGGATAGTTAACTATCGGATCGGTGGGGGTCCAGCCGCTGGGAGCCCCACCAATCATGAGAACAGGCTTACCTTGCTGTTCCTGGGAGACCCATAGGAATGGAGTGGTAGTGCGCATTATCGGCCACTGCTCCATTCATTCCTATGGGGCTGCCAAAGACTGTGCTTGACAAAACCCCTTTAATAGCTACATTAAATCATGTGTCCAACTTCTGAAACCCCCAGCAAACATAGGATTTTGGCCCCGGGCCCTTTTTACACATTGGTGGGCCCAGTGCAAAGATTTCATTAGTGATTACTGATCATTTTCATGTCCGCCAACATTTACGACTCATGTCCTGTAACATACACAGACCTACTGTAAATACGTTATACACACACTAGCCAAACAAACAATGTATCCTTCCTTACCTCATTTAAAAAAATAAAAAATAAAAAAAAGGAGGATTGTGATGCTGTCTTGAGAGGTCTATGCTGTGTGTGTCTATATCTTGCCAACCAGTGGTTTTGACGTGAATTGTAGTTTTTTCGAGGGTTTAGCCTGCATGTCATTATTTTGTATGGAATTTGTTTCATGAGAATCCGGAGTCCGTAACCAAATTCAAGCAAAGGTAAAAGGTGAACACATCTGACTGCATATACATACACACACACCAGACACATACCCCACAGAGAAACATATACACAGACACATTTATACATTAAAAAGTTTCTCTTCCCTTTAACAGTATTTCAAAGTGGCCCTAGGCTGCTCTGTAGTGCAACGATAAGCTCCTTCCCTTGGTATACTGCCAGGCAATCGATAAGGACATGCCTCTAGGCATATGCCCAGGACAGACCTGGGGGCTTTTTATCAGGACCCCGGCTGCCATGGCACACCATCGGAGTCCCGCGATTGCATTTGCGGGCCGCCGATGGGCGACAGAGGGAGCGCCCTCTCTCTGTAAACAAGTTAAATGCCGCGGTCGCTGTGGACTGCGGCATTTAACGGGTTAAATGGCCACGATCAAAGTAAAACTAAGTGCCGTTTGAGCACGAGCCCAGCTGTCAGACAGCCGAGCCCCAGCCTGGACAGGACCCCCGTGCATGACTTAGATTGGGCCGCCGTGAAAATGCGTTAGCCTAGCCTAAAGCCCCTTAGTGGCCGCCGTAAAAAAAAAATTATTGACCAGCAGCAGGTTTGTTAAATTGGAAGGATTTGGACAGCGATCCGATCTTATAAAGACAAATGGTCCGAATTGGACCATTTGTCTTTAACAGGATTGTGGTGGTAAAAATCCTTCAGTGTCAGTCGCTAAATAGGAGAAGACAATATAATTTTTTATGGAAATGCACGGTCATCATGTGCCCACATATTTATTTTATACCACACAAATCTGTGGTTCTGGGTGGCACAGTACTACTTAAAAAGGGGATATTGCACGACCTCTTTATCTGCCGAAACCACTTCAAAATCGGTGTAAGGGTATGTGCACACACACTAATTACGTCCGTAATTGACGGACGTAATTCGGCCGCAAATACCGGACCGAACACAGTGCAGGGAGCCGGGCTCCTAGCATCATACTTATGTACGACGCTAGGAGTCCCTGCCTCGCTGCCGGACAACTGTCCCGTACTGTAATCATGTTTTCAGTACGGGACAGTAGTTCCACGGAGAGGCAGGGACTCCTAGCGTCGTACATAACTACGATGCTAGGAGCCCGGCTCCCTGCAGTGTGTTCGGTCCGTGACTTGCGGCCGAAATACGTCCGTCAGTAACGGACATAATTAGTGTGTGTGCACATACCCTAAAGGTGATTTTCATTAAAGTATTCTAATGTATACAAAATACCTTTTCCACTATTAATCTTAGTTTTCCGCTGTAATACGCGCCACAAGCCAGCAGTAGCAGGAGGGACCTTCATGAGGCGCACGTGATGGAACGTTGGAGGCAGCTTTCTACAAGCCCCATAAATCCAAGCATGTGCCTCTGCTTCATAGTCCTTCCCCCAGTCCCCCGTCGCTGCCGGAGCAGTATCCTTTCCCCTTTAACTCAAACAAGTTATATCTTTGCCGGTGAAATTTAATCAATGAAGGCCATTTTGAATTGAATTGCACAGTTGTAAGAGTACAGCTGAAATCGGTACTTGGGATATAGCGATTATGCGCATGCTTGACTCCCACTGCGATGCAGTGAGAAACTCAATCCGGACACCTTAATAGCATAAGTATCCGCCTTGTGCTCTCTGCCCAAGTACTCTCTAGATCCGGCCGCAGAAAGAAGCATGCGTGTTCTCCAGTTACAGAATTGCTGGAAGGACGTGCATAGAAGGAGATAGAAGACAGAGGGAGTCGTCCCAAGGAACAATAGGTGTTATCTGGTGATAAGCATCCATTTTAATAATTTAAATAGCAAAATAAGTTAATTTTACAGTTTGAATACTTTGAATTGCACTTTCATTTGTGGGACAGCCCCTTTAAATTAACACTTTACACTGCCCCCCCCATCCCACAGATTTGCGCAGATTAAATAAAATGGATGTCTGGGGGTTGCAGGTGGGCATACACCTTATTTGACAAGTTCCACTTGGGTATTTTAAATGGTTTTCGGTGTGGACTTCGTCCGTTCGCATGGTCTACTGTACTGGCTTTTGTGCTTCAAGAAAACTAGGGTTTGACACTAATCAGAGTACGATATAAAATATGTTTAGAATTACCTATACTCGTTATTTATGCAAAAAAAAATCTGTTATCCTATAAACACAAATACACATCCCTAGGTTTTATTTATTTGCATTACCGTAATTACGTCGTCCTCCTTGGATAAATATACCCCAACAGTGCTAGGAGTAATTTTACTCTTCTGGAAAATATTTAGTATGACTTTTTTTATATACAATATATACCATGTCATTCTTTTATAGGGATAGTCTCGCCTTTCAACAGGAACGCCTAGTTAACCATGTTGCAAATGTACCGGGCTTCTTGATGCATAAGAATACCCAGAATGCGTTATGGTACTTGGAACTTTTTAATTAAAAGGGCTTTTCCAAAACTTTCAACAAAGCGGCGGTTCGTTGTGCTGATCGGTGGGAGTCCCAGGGATCACGGATGCACCGATCACACACTAAAAAATCTCTAGTTAATGATTATTTTTCACAAGCCAGTAACATGTTACAAAATTTGTTAATCTAGCAAATATCTGTTTGTCTGTACCCTTTTCCCAACAAGCATCCCCATTGCGAAACAAACTTCAAGGGTAGTAACACACTAGGCATGTTCAGGGTGGATACACTGCATCAAGCTGCACAGCGTATCTGCCCTGCACACCGCAGGGAATGCCATCCGAAAGACTGCACCACATTTTTCGTGCAGAATTACCGCTGCAGATAGCACCTGTCACAATTACATTCAGAGAAAGCCTCTCATCAATAGCAGATAACTATTAGTATGATCAATACATGACTGCTACAATACAGATAAGATGGGCTAATTGGAAAATGTATGACTGTGCTTGCTAAATCATCATGGACTGGGAAATTATTGGATTGTTCTAACAAGCATCTAATTGTCAGTGAGCAGTATGCAAATGCCAAGAACGGAAATCTTGGACGCAGCATTTACAGACTGAATTATGTAGCAAAGCTTAATGCCAATAATTCTACTACTGTACAACAATATAGATACAATAAAATAAGTGATTTCTCAACAGTTATCTGGGGATTTCCATAGGACACGGGTTATCACAATGCAATACATAATAAAATTCAACTTTGCTATTTGCTAGACTTGTACATTTCTATTTAAATAATGGAAAAAAAAATTCTAAGTTTTCTTCAATTTTATATTTTGGTGGGGACTTTCTATTGATACACATTAGAACAAGCACAAAAACCCTACGGAGAAGTACTGAAAAAAATATACATTTAATGGCCAGATTATTCGGAGCTGCTACTTAAAGAAAGAGGTACTCCCATCTGAACAACCCCTTCTCAGAATGAAGCTGTCTTAGCGATCAAATGATTGTCATGGGTCTGGCTCGTAGCCCCTGCGATCAGTTATTTGACGTGGAAAGCTACATACAGCATAATTCCCCTTTGCAGTTCCCCCGAAATTCCGCATTACATGGGGCCCATCCCAATAATGTAGTACACTGTGGTTTTTCAGCAGAGGATCCCCTTTATGACTTCCATAGGGCATATGGAAAGAGGTTGTCCAGATGGAACAACCCCTGAAATACTTTGTTGGGGCAGCTTTGTTGTAATGTACAAAATAGTTGGTACCCTTCCGTTAAAGAAAGAAAAATCCACAATGGTCATTGAAATAATTGGAAAATGACAAAAGTAATACATTTTAATTTACTGAAAAACAACTAATGTAAATCAGACACGGCTTGTGAATTGTGGTTCAAAAAAAAATAAAAAAAATGAAACTTGCCTGGACAAAAAAATGTTGGTACACCTGGAAAAGAGTGAAAATAATTTTTGACCATAGGGACATGTTAAACTAAGGCGTGTCCCGTAATTCGCACCACGAGTGTCTTTAAACTCGTAATCAGTATTTAAAAGGGTGGAAAGTAGTCACTGTGCTGTTTGGTATCATGGTGTGCACCCCACTGAACATGGACGATAGAAAGCTAAGGAAAGAGAGTTGTCTCAAGAGATTAGGAAGAAAATTATAGACAAAACATGTTAAAAAGGTAAAGGCTATAAGACCATCTCCAAACAGCTTGATGTTCCCGTTACTACAGTTAAACTTCTGAATAATATGTACAAGGCCTATGGGACTGTAGCAAGCCTCCCTGGACGTGGCCGCAGGTGGAAAATTGATGACAAACTCGAGACGGATAATATGAATGGTAACCAAAGAGCCCAGAACAACTTCCAAAGAGATTAGAGATGAACTCCAAGTGTCAGATCGCACCATCAGTCGCTGTCTTTGCCAAAGTGAACTTAATGGAAGACGACCAGGGAGGAAACCACTGTTGAAAGCAAATCATAAAATAGCGAGACTGCAATTTGCCAAAATTCATATTGACAAGTCACAAAGCTTCTGGGAGAATGTCCTTTGGACAGATGAGACAAAACTGGAGCTTTTTGGCAAGTCACATCAGATCTATGCTCACAGACGCAAAAGTGAAGCATACAAAAGAAAAAAAAACATTGTACCTACTTTAAATTAAGATTTATTATTACTTGTGTCAGTTTCAAGTTATTTCAGTGACCACTGTGGGACTGTCTTTCTTTAAAGGAAGGGTACCAACAATTTTGTTATGTTTAGATACTTGGTCAGCCATCAGACTCTATATTACGGAGATACTCCATAATACAGGGCGGTACATAGGTACCATATGGCGGCAAACGGAGTACTATAGAGCCATTGGGACTATGTGCCCCTGTACTTCTATAGTCTAAACATCGCATGTTATACATGGACAATCGAAAACATGAGTTGACGTGCATTTGAAACAGTGGTCCCGCTCCTGCACTCACTCACGTTCTGAATATTGGTCACCTAAAAATGTTGCAACAAAATAAAATACCAACATCCTTACTTAAGAAGTCCTAGTTAATCTATAGGCCAAATATTGGACAGTTTGATTTTACACATACTGATTGATTTTACTAATGTAACACTTCTATATTCTGTTACCTAAACTAATAGAAGTGTGAATCGGATAGTACATTATATAACAAGTCAAACAATTATGCAAAACGTCACTGAACCAATGCAACAAGTCAGAGTGAAAAAAGTACAACGTATAATGAAGTTATTTATATTATGACTTATTTTTTGCCGCTACTAATGTGCCACCTGCTTGGCACACACACAATTGGAATGTTTGAAGCTTCTCTTGGGAAATACAAACCAAGCGGAGAACAAATTACATCCCTCCAGGCACATTGTCACTTCCAATATTTAACTTTTATTTACTAGGTTGAAAAGGTTACGTGCCTTCCTTCTAACAAGTGCAGTTATATTTTTACTAACGGTAATAAAGTCGTCTCCTAGGTGTCTTTCATTCATTTTAGAGATTAATGGTGACAAAAATAAAGCTTCTGTGACATTTATTTTTCACTAGCGGCACTTCCATGAGCAAGCATACTGGGGTTTAATGTATCTTCATTTACCACGGAGATGGGACAATGCACCATTCAATGAGCTATGCAGGACTACACACACACACACACTATTTCACCACTGTATAATCATTAGGGATTTATGATGTGGTGCTCGTCAGGACTCCAATCTATTAACTATTACATGACTATCCAGAGTTTCTATACAGTTATGCACTGGCTAGTTAAACACAAGATAGTTTTAGTAAAGTCAACTGCCTTTTTATAAAAGCCAAAACAGATGCTATAGGTCTGAAAGGTCTCCTAATTAACCATGAATATAGGGGCTGATTTATCAGTATAAGGCCTCATGCACACATCCGTCAGCCGTTGTACGGCCACTAATGACGGATCTGTGAAACATGGACCGCACACGGATGGCTTCCGTGTGCAGTCCGTTGTTTCACGTACCAAATCAATGAAAAGACCAAGACTGTTCCATCAAAACTGGACAGGAGTAGGACCTGTCCTATTTTTGACGGAATTGCCGCACAGTTCCGTTAAAACGGAAGTGTGCATGGCCCCATTTAAATGAATGTGTCGGGGTGCTATCAGTTAAAATAAAAACACCCTGAAGAAAAAAACTGAAGTGGGCATGAGGCCATAATAATAAATAAAAAACTGTAGTAAGGTCCGGTTCACACAGTGCAGCTTTTGATGTGGTTTGTTTCTCTGTATTGTTTAGAAATGACTCCTGATTTTGGTGTTAAAAACAGAATGCAAAAACCATACTAAGGCTGGGTTCACACGACCACATTAACGTCCGTAATGGACGGACGTATTTCGGCCGGAAGTCCCGGACCGAACTCAGTGCAGGGAGCCGGGCTCCTAGCATCATAGTTATGTACGATGCTAGGAGTCCCTGCCTCTCTGCAGGACAACTGTCCCGTACTGTAATCATGTTTTCAGTACGGGACAGTAGTTCCACGGAGAGGCAGGGACTCCTAGCATCGTACATAACTATGATGCTAGGAGCCCGGCTCCCTGCACTGAGTTCGGTAAGGGACTTCCGGCCGAAATACGTCCGTCCATTACGGACGTTAATGTGGTCGTGTTAACCCAGCCTAAATCTAATAATTTTCAGGCTGTGTTTTTTGACATGGCTCACCGTAGCAACGAAGCTGCACTGAGAGCCTTAGCAAAACCGCTCTTTAGAACATGTGGGATTTATTGTAGCGGTTGCAATTTCTGTTCTAGGAAATTTCTCAGAATAGTAGACAGCGCTATTGATTGTCAAAACAAAACCGAAACCTTACACAACGGTGACAAACGGAAACCATAAGCAACGGAATCATTCCCATTGAAATCAGTGGTAATGCAAACGGAACCTATGGTTTCCATTTGCCTTTCCATTGAGGGGTTCTTCCGATGGAATGGTCAGATGGAACCCCTCAACGGAAACCAACGCTGATGTGAACACAGTGGTTACATTATGGGCACATTTTAGCATCCGTATTATGGCTATAACAACTGGACCTTCCGGTTTTAACTGTGGTGATCTAATTTGGTGCAGCTGAACCCTGGACGTTCGAGTATTGAGGCCATAATATCAATGTTAAAATGTGCCCATGTTACGGCTCAGTTAAGCATCCTTGTAGAACAAGTTATAGTAAAATGGGTGATGTAAATACTGATTTTATTTGTTTAAGATACATCTATGAAGTAATGTAGATGGTACATTTAACCCCTTAATGACCGCGAATGTGCCTTTTTACAGCGCTCATTGAGGGTACTTATGCTACAGCGGTGACTATTCACACCGCTAGGCCATAAGTCAAAAATAGGTGTCCAGTACCGGGCTGTCTAAAAACATAGCTGGGCTCCTGCTCTAACAGGCAGGAAAGGAGTGGACTCCAATCCCAGCCATGTAACCCTTTAGATGCCACGATCAATAGCAACTGCACCATCTAAGTGGTTTCAGAGGGAGGGTGCGACTTCTGTCTCCCCATCGACACAATCACAGGGTTCTGATTGATTGCCATGGAAATAATTACAAAAGCAATCAAACTGTTGCATAGTGAAGTCTTATATTAGTGTATAATAAAAAAATCCATGTAAAGGAAAATTAAAAACCCATTCTAACAAAGTGTTTTTTTTATGAAAAAGACTAAACAAAACAAACTCTCGACATTAATCCGTATCACTGCGACCGTAATGACCCAAACTATAGAAGTTTTCATTTATTGAACTCACTGTAAACGCTCTAAATCAAAATAGAAAAAAAAACAATGCAAGAATTTCTGGGTTCTGTTCATCCTGGCTTCCAAAAAACGCATTACAAAAGCATTTAAAAAAAATAAAATAATGTACCTTGAAAATCGGACCAATAAAAACTTCAAGTTCTACCACAAAACATATAAGTCCCCATCCAGCTATATTGGTAGGAAAAAAATCCTAAATAATTTTTGTTTTAATTTAAAAAGTTTTTAAAAATTGTGCAAAAGCAGCAAAACCCCCAAAAAAAATATATATATATATATATATATATTTGGTAGCGCCGTAATTAGAGATGAGCGAACCGGGTCAACCGTACCCGGTTTCGGTCCGAACATCCGGAAAAGTTCGGACCGTACCCGGTTTCGGTCCGAACATCCGGAAAAGTTCGGTTCGCAGCGAATCCGAACTTCACCGGGTTCGGCCGAACCTGTTTTGACCGAACCCGGTCAAAAATATTATACAAATCGGCAGCCACTTGTCTCTATCAATCACTGATAGAGAAAAGAGGCTGCTGATCAAAAATAAAATAAAAAGCATTTCATACGTACCCGGTCGTTGTCTTGGTGACGAGTCCCTCTTCTTCCTCCAGTCTGACCTTTTCTGACGCGGCAGCCTGTGATTGGCTGCAGCGGTCACATGGGCTGTATCGTCATCCAGGAATGTCGGGCCGGATGTCGAGAGGGACGCGTCACCAAGGCAACGGCCAGGAGACCGGACTGTAGGAAGCAGAAAGTTCTCGGTAAGTATGAACGTCTTTTTTTTTTACAGGTTACTCTGTATTGTGATCGGTAGTCACTGTCCAGGGTGCTGAAACAGTTACTGCCGATCAGCACCCTGGACAGTGACTATTTACTGACGTCGCCTAGCAACACTGCTGTAATGACGGGTGCACACATGTAGCCACCCGTCATTACGGGGCCTCATGCACACGACCGTAAAAACACCCGTTATTACGGGTCGTAATTACGACCCGAAATAGCGGGCCCATAGACTTCTGTTAGCCACGGGTACCTTCCCGTTAAAAAGATATCACATGTTCTATTTTTTTATTTTACGGGCCGTGCTCCTATAATTTATAATGGGAGCACGGCTCGGAAAAACGACCGGCTGCCCGTGGCCGGCCGTGCTCATCTCCTTAAATACTCTGTGCTGCCTTAAACTCTGTGGACAGGTCAGGATCCTGTTTCTTTTAAATGCTGCTAGGGAACCCGCTCGATCCACTATATAAGGCTGTGCTACAGTGCAGCATTTAAAAGAAACAGGATCCTGACCTGTCCGCAGAGTTTAAGGCAGCACAGAGTATTTCAGGAGAGGAGCGTGCAGATTCAGTGCTGCTGTGAACTATGCTCTTACCATTACGTAGCTCTCAGTCTGTTACCTCTCCTCGACTCCTGTCTCCTGACATGATTGGCAAGTCACCACCCCGCACAAGATTCGCACGCTCATCTCCAGAAATACTCTGTGCTGCTGTGAACTCTGCTCTTACCATTACGTGGTGACTTGCCAATCATGTGAAGGTGTTATAGAGGACAGGAGTGGAGGAGAGGTAACAGACTGAGAGCTACGTAATGGTAAGAGCAGAGTTCACAGCAGCACTGAATCTGCACGCTCATCTCCTGAAATACTCTGTGCTGCCTTAAACTCTGTGGACAGGTCAGAATCCTGTTTCTTTTAAATGCTGCAATATAGCGCAGCCTTATATAGTATTATGTAGTGTGTGTTGCAACATTTGCGGCATCACAGCGAAAACGCCACAAAAATAAATAAAAAAGGACTTACCCAGAGTTCCCTTCTTCTCCAGTCTGGCCTCCCTGGGTGACACTGCAGGCCATGTGACAGCTGCAGCCAATCACAGGCTGCAGCATCACATGGCCTGCATCATCATCCCAGGAGGCCATACTACGCGATGAGAAGAGGGAGGGAGTAATGATAAACGTTTCTTTTTCCGGCACGGTTTCGCAGCAGAAAGCCTGCCGGAAAAATGCACCACAATGTGATGCGATTTTCCGGACGGCATTCCCTGCAATGTTCAGGGCTGATACGCTGCGCAGCTGGATGTAGTGTGTCCAACCTGAATACGCTGTGTGTTCACACCCAAAGGACAAAAAGAAAAAAAAAAAAAGTGTAATTTAAGTGGTTTTTTTCCCCATTACTCCCCAAAAAAAACAAAAAACATACGTACCCCAAAATAGTGGCATTAAAACAACTTGTCCCGTAAAAAACAAGCCCTCACACGGCGATGTCTATGGAAGAAAAAAAATGTGTCTATGGAAAAAAAAAATGCGATGACTAAAAACCGGTGGGAAAAAAACCACTGTCATTAAGGCCCAGTTCACACAGCCTTTTGGCGCAGACTTTGACGCAGAAACCACGTCTGAATCAGCACCATAAAACAGCAGAAACGGCCTCCCATTGATTTCAATGGGAGGTGGAGGAGTTTCTTTCCGCGGCGGCTTTCAGCCGCTTGCTGGAAGAAAAGAGCGTCATGTTATTTCTTACCGTGGTTCAGCCTCTGTCCTCCCATTGAAATCCATGGGAAGCAGAAAGTGATTTTGCCCGCGGCACACAATGCTCAAAATCTGGCCGCAAAGTCCTCCATGTGAACAAATAGGCCGGTCACTAAAGGGTGAAGATAAATACGAAAATCTTCATAAATTCCAAAAGAAAGCAAAAAAAGATTCCACTAAACTCCTGGATAAAATATGGTCCAATAAACCGCACAAGATATGAACATTACTTTATAACCTTGTTCTAACCTGGTTTATCAATATATTTTCTTTCCTCTTCCTGTAGGCGATGAGATCATGAAATTACAAACCAGTGACACCGTTTAATCAATGCCATATACTGTACATTGGTCTCTCTCTTAGGAATTACAGATACTCTGCTAGGAAGAGAAAACGGCAAGACAGATGGCCAGAAAGTCAAACCTAGAAATGCCTAAAATATCTTCCGTGAAGTGAGAACATAAATTGCTTATAAACAAAAAAAAAAACAAAAACATAGAAACTTCTATTTTATATCATAGAATTATTATTGTTTTTCAGTATGTCCCTTGACCTTATGCAACTACATTTGGAATTATATAGTTTAACACTTTATTTTCCGTGGACAATGGTTCATACACTCAGGTGCACTCAGATATTCTCAGCTGGTGTGATTTCCTGTGTGCTTACTCCATTATATGACATTATTAAGAATCTATGGCAAAGTGTCACGATCCTGCTCATCATTTGTACCAGAAAACACTCCCTCCGATGGCTCCAGTATTATCTAGTAGAATAGTGGTTCCTTTATACAGATGAACAGGTCATGACGCCACTTCAAACAAGTGTCAAGGAGGTCATGATAAAAAATACCGTCCCAGTTAAAGAGCTTATCCACATGACATTTTCACAGTGGCATTTTTCCCCATAGAATTTAACAGGGAGATGACCCTCCGTTCTAGAGTTATGGGAAGAGCTGAGCAAGAAGCAATCAACACTTTCTGTAACTCCCATAGATTTCAGTGGATATGGCCGCACAGACGCAAAGGGGTGTATGGGACCCCAATTCTCCCGAGAGGTGAGGGTCCCAGGGGTGGGACTCACACCTATCAGAAATGTATGGCACATCCTGTGGACAAAGCAAAGAAAAATAATACTTTGTATCATGGAGTTTGATTCTTAAAATGAAAGCACATTATCTAATCCTGTACAATCCCTTTAAAATATTTAAACATGGCTGCGCCACACCGGTCCATGGAACGTGTCGTGTGTTGCAGCTCCGAACCATTAGAGGGAATAGGGCCGAGCTGCGATACCACATAAATTCAGTGGATAGGTGTTGCACTGTTATTGGGAAAAAAAAAACATTAAAAAAAAACCTGCACACGTTTTTTTTCTAATCCTGTACGACAAAGTACTGTACAACAGCTACTGAAAATAAAATGAAAACTTGACGGTGCTCCGGAATCCTTATGTGCAATAAGTGCATATAATCTCGCTTTTGGACAGGAAGTAGCTGTCTGACAGCTACCATGGTCAGCCATATTAGCGCTGATGAGGCTATTTTCTGTGTCATTCAGTGTTACTTCTGCCTTTTCAGATCTCTCTGCCAGTCTTAATTTAAGAGAACCCTTCCCATCCATCTTATCGCAGGACAACCTTGACTAATTCGGTGTCTGTAGCATGTGAAACATGATCTAGAATCAAGATTATGTTCACATATCTGGAATTATTAAGGGACGCTCTTTATTTTGCCATATTTCACTGCCATCTTAAAACAAGAAATAGTATTTGTGAACATAACACTAAGGTGATAGGGGAGTGACGGCTAAAGACCACTGGTCACTTTATTGCTATGAATAAATCATGAAAAGAGATAAAAGGACAAAGTGTATTGACTGCTGGACACCTTAATGCTGAACGATTGTCTAGTGCTAATGCTGAACTCCGCTAACAACCAGCTTTACACACACACTTGAGCAAGCAATGGGCTTAATATTCAAAGGAGAAAGAACTGTTACAGATTGTTTCTCTCTTCCCAGGAGCAATCGACAGTAATACATAAATATCCAGAAATTCTAAACCTTTAGTGAAGAGTGCTGAGCAAGCTCCTTACAGGTCTATGAGAAACTAGAGCCTTTGAGGCCAAGACTGAAAAAAAATTAAATCCCTTTTTTATTTTCTTGGAAAACTAGGTCATTTTATGGGAGATAGTCTTTCATCTTATTGAAAATTTGGTATTTTCTATTTAAATGTCACAAGTGGAAGAGAGCAAGCCTGAGGTATCTATGACAAAGGACAAATTAGATGCAGGATAGAGGAAAAGGTTTATAAAATACTAATTTATCCAACATATTTAGGACTGAGGGAATCCATCAAACTGCCAATTCATTGTGTTTAGATTTGTTGCTAAAAGGCTGGTGTCACACACACACACACACACACACACACACACACACAGCGCTTTGCAGAGTATTGCTGTTTTTTTTTTTACGCCATTTTGTGTACAGTAAAATATCAAAAGCACTACACAACTGCGTTTTGGTTTGTGGTGTTTTTGAGGCAATGGTCAGTGGCGTTTTTTTCCCCACAAGGACAGCATGCTCTGGGTATGGCCTTTGATAGTCTTCTCTATAGTACTTAAAAAACAAACCAACATGTACAAAATGACACTAAATGAAAAACGTAAAAAAAAAAAAAAATCAAAAACACACGTTCCATTTGAAAAAACGGTTAGTGTTTTTAAAAGCATTTTTTTATGCAATTAAGGCTTCGTTCACATATATGCCTCAAGGTTCTGCTCTGATGTCCCGTCGGAGCTTCCCGTCAGAATGGAACCCTGACTGAAACAAACGAAAACCATAGGTTCCCGTTTGCATGACCATTGATTTCAATGGTTGACGGATCCGAAGCAAATGGTTTCTGTTAGTCTAAGTTGTGCAAAGGTTCCGTCATTTTGACGAGAGGAGTACTGTAGTAGACTGCGCTATTCATGCCATCAAAACAACGGAACCCTTGCACAACTGAAAAAAACGGAAACCATTTGCGCCGGATCAGTCACCATTGAAATCATTGGTGATGCAAACGGAAACCTATGGTTTTCGTTTGTTTCAGTCAGGGTTCCATTCTGACAGGATGCTCCGACGGAACACCAGAACGGAACCCTAAAACAGATGTGAATGAAACCTTAAACACACCAATTTTGTCTGCGAAGGAGGCCTAAAAGGCTATGGTTTGATCAGGACATATTTACCAATGGGATATTGAGTATTATAGTGGGACATACGTCATATTGTAGGAAACCGTACAGACAACCATCAAAAAGGATAGTTTCAAATAATGTTCCAGGTTATAAAAGTGACAGTACTGATATATACACCTATCACTTGTCTACTTCTCTCAATGCACAAACTACAGCTTCTGTATAAACAATAGGTGGAATACATGGCTATTGTTTATTAAAAGGGTTTTCCAGAACTAACTATCTAATGGCTATTTTACCTCAAGTTAGCAATCAAACACACTTTGAAATGCCCCATTTTCCCATTCGCATTACTGGTCACGTGATGCCGATTCCCTCTGAAATTTACACTTCCTGTGATTTCCCGTCCATATTCTACAACAGCTTCCTTCCAGCCTCTGGACCGTACAGCAATCATTAGTGATGTTTGTTACAGGGATTGGTCCAGTTAGCTGACATCTCTGTTCCACGCATGCTCCATGCCTGAAGCTTCTAAACAAACCCAAAATGTGTCTACTGCGCATGCGACGCCCACATCGAATTACGTCAAAGCAGCCACGAACCAGGAATCATGTATATAAACAAATACTGGAAGCAATCCTGGGCAACGAGGAGCGACATAATAATTAAAACTGAATTTTGAGGAGACTACTTGGAAAATTTGTAGTGCGGTCAGACCTTTTAAAAATTTTTTGCAGTAGTGTTGGAAAACCCCTTTAATTCCATTACATGAATAGATAATGTACAGTAGCACTCTAGCCCAAAGAAACTACTCAATCTGAACTGAAAGAGCTGCGGTATTTAGAAAAAAAAAAAAAATAAGCTTAATAGGGTATTAAGGTTTCAACAAATAAAGGTTGTCCAGTCCAAAGAAATTGATGGCTTATCCTCAAGATAGGCCATCAATATCTCATCGATTGGGGTCCGACTCCTGGCATCCCCGCTGTTTTGAAGGGGCTGCAGTGCTCGTACGACACTGTGAATTGCCAACACTTCTAGAAGCGGGTCACAGTATTACAGCCTTTTCCCATTGAAGTGAATGAGTACTGCCCTAGTGGTGACTACAAACACCTCTGTTGTACGGAGAGGCAATTTAGATTTTTATTTTGAGTATCACAATCAGGTAGGACATCCTAGGGCAAGCTTTTGTCATTTGCAAACCCTGCTGCTAACAAAAGGCCCAAAAACAGAAGCAGGGGAAAGAAAATTAAGAAACCGCAAAGGTCCTGTTCACACCATCATGCCAGGAAAGCTCCCGATATACACACTAAACGTGTCTGTAGGGCTCCATTAGAAGAGTAAGCTTTTGGCCTCTGTCAGGTTGGTATGCGTCCGTATACCCCCTTTTTTTTTTTTTTAAGACATGGAATTGCTTAGTACAGTATGCTATTCCATATAAAAGGGATCCCACCCAAACAATTGTACTGCACAGTAGATTTATTTATTTTTTTATCATGGAAGTCTTGGGTGTGCCTAAGTCACAGGCATTACTTAACCCCTAAATGACGGCCAATACATGTTTTCACGGCTGTCATTATGGGTACTTATGCCACAGTGACGCATTTTCACGACGCAGTCCATGAGCCCAGGATGGGTGTCCCATGGCAGCTAGAGTGGGTGTTGGGCTGTCTGAAGACCACCATGCTCCTGCTCTAACAGGCAGAATCTAAGTCATCTTCAAACCTGCCCATTTAACCCCTTAGATGCCACCATCTAAAATCACCAACCAACATATAAATCTGTATTTATAATTATATAGATAAAGCATTTTCATTAATGCCAAAAAATGACTAGCTCTCTGTAGGAAAACTTAAAGGAGCATTCCGATCTTATAAATTGATGGTATATTGCAAAGATAAGCTATAACTTTACGATCGATGTGGGTCTGACTTTCAACCGATCCGGAGAATGAAAGGGCCACAGTGTCGATTTAGCGCCGCCTCCCTTCACTGTTTTTCCCTGCAAGTTAGTGCCCAAGCCAACTGCTTTTGCAGGGAACTGGATTATTTCCACATTCAAGTAAATGGGCTTGGCAGCAGTTCCCAGCACAACCGGGTGGCTGGGAGCTCTGCTCAAAACACCTAGAAGGGGATGCAGCCAGTAGCCAGACAAACATTCCTGGTGTCCAAGGCAAAAGTATCAAAATGCCTCTTCATTCTCAGGATCGATGTCGGGTCGCAGAGATCACACCCCCAGTAAACAAAGTGATAGCAAATACCAGGGATATGGGATCAAATCTAATCAAAATCACAAAAAGTACATACTTACTGATACAAGGGCAGGTTAAAATCCAATTCACAGTAGCATTCAAACAAGAACAATACATGGGGGATGCAGCAAAGTTGCAAAATAAAGCACACAGATAAGGCCTTTATAGGGTGCTAGCTTCACCATTTTGTGTAGTGCACCATGCCGACTTACGGAACTACGTATTAGTTACACCCATACTAACAGTTTAGGCTGGCTGCGCAGCACTTTATAAGTATACCACACAAAGTACTGTCACCCCATTCTCCACCAACAAAGGCCAAATTGCATCCTGCAAAAGTGATAAACATGAGGTATTAGCTGACATTTTGGCCAAAACATGCAAGCTCGCGAGGACCCTTAATGCGGGTTGTGAGTTTAAGCACACCACTATATGTAGGTGAATACTGCCCTGGCACTGTAATACACACCACAACTGATCAAGAATTTCAATTTTACAGTAGAAACAGTTCAGCAGTGATAAACATAAGGCTCCTTCATCCTCATCAAAAAGATGATGTTCTACAGCAGCTAAAGTGTATTAGAGGGCACAATGTACCTCTTATTAAAAATTCTAAAACCCTATTAAAAAACAAGCTTAAGGCTGGGTTCACACGGAGTAGCTTGCCGAGTTTTTTGACGCGGAAACCGCGTCGCAAAACTCGGCGAAAACGGCCCGAAAATGCCTCCCATTGATTTCAATGGGAGGCGTCGGCGTCTTTTTCCCGCGAGCCGAAAAACTGCCTCGCGGGAAAAAGAAGCGAAATGCCCTATCTTCGGGCGTTTCCGCCTCTGACCTCCCATTGACTTCAATGGGAGGTCAGAGAAAGCGTATTTCGCTGTGTTTTATGCCCGCGGCGCTCAATGGCCGCGGGCGAAAAACGCAGCGAAAATCGGCGTGCAGGGAGAGGGAAATCTGCCTCAAACTTCCAAACTGAATTTTGAGGCAGATATTCCTCCTGCAAAATACTCTGTGTGAACATAGCCTTAAAGTGCTCTTCAAGTGAGGTGTCTGAGCTACAATGCCAGACACAGCCCACGGACATGAGTGGCCCTTTTTCTGAAAGCCTGTACACACTGTAGTCATAAATCATCATCAGGTCCAAAATGCTGCGCTGATTAACCCTTTCAGGACCAAAGCAATTTTTGTTTTTTCATCTCCACCTTTCATTTATTTTTTCCACCGATAGCCGTATAAAAGGGATGGTTTTCTGCTAAACTAGTAGTTTTTAATGGCAGCAATTGATGTACCATATCATGTATTTAGAAACTTTAAAATAATATTTTGTGGGGTGGGTAGAAACAAACAAAAAAAATGCAACTCTTATTTTTTGTGTTTGGATTTTACAGCATTCACTATGCTTTTATGTTTTATTACATTTACAAAAGTAAAACATATTTGACCCATAACTTTTTTTTTTTCTGTCGAGCTGTGAGAACTTGTATTTTGCAAGGCGAACTATAGTTTATTGGTATAATTTTGGGGTAAATACTACTTTTTTATTCCATTTTTTTGGGAGGTGATGTGACCAAAAAAAATAGCAAATAAGAGGGCCAATATGGCAGTTGGAGCCATTAGAGCGAGGTGTCAGCAGTAAACAGCTGACACTAAATGTGTATGGAGTGGGTTCAGCTCCTAAGCCAGCTCCATATGTTTCCGCTTTTGCTAAAATGTATATTTACGTCCTTTAGCAGGAAAAGGTTAATTTAAAAAAACAAAAAAACAAAACACACAACATCTTTATGGAATAAGAGCATAATTTTTATGTTACAGAGCTTCCCTTCAGACATACAAAAAGGCAAACTATAATATTCTGGTTGCTTGCAGCCATCACCAAGTTCCACTAGTTGTGGCTGCAACTTCGAAGTTTACTGCAAACTGATTATATTATATTGAGTGTAATGAGAACTATCTAGATCTGTCTTCAGTAAGTTCCCTCTCTAAGTGGCTAATGGCAGCCACAATTTATCATTTGATGCTCTAGCTATCTGAAGGGAAGCAGTGGATTCGGAGCACTTTAACAAAATGAACTCTCTCTTTGATACAGGTATATTATGAAATAAATTTGTAGATTATAGGTTTAGCTGTTTAACCCTTTCACGCCGACAATCTGTAGATTCACATCCTATCCACGTATACCCCGTGCAGATAGGACGTGAATCTGCAGACCTCTGCTTCTGCCGGCATAGACCCCAAAATCCTCTAGGTGCTCCTTTGCTACTGAGGCCTGTGCTTCAGACCATTACCATACTAGAGCCACATTTGGGATATTTCTAAAAACTGAAGAATCTGGGCAATAAATATTGAGTTTCATTTCTCTGGTAAAACCTTCTGTGTTACAGAAAAAAAAAATGTATTACAACTGAATTTCGGCAAAAAAAAAAAAAAAAGGAAATTTGTAAATTTCACCTTTACTTTGCTTTAATTCCTGTGAAACGCCTAAAGGGTTAATACACTTTCTGAATGCCGTTTTGAATACTTTGCGGGGTGCAGTTTTTAAAATAGGGTGATTTATGGGGTCTATCTAGTATATAAAGTCTTCAAAGCCACTTCAGAACTGAACTGGTCCTTGAAAAAATTGTCTTGAAATTTTCAAGAAACCGTGAGAAATTCCTGCTAAAGTTCTAAGCCTTGTAACGTCCTAGAAAAATAAAAGAATGTTCAAAAAACAATGCAAATATAAAGTAGACATATGGGGATGTTAATTAGCAACAATTTTGTGTGGTATTACGATCTGTTTTACAAGTAGATACATTTAAAATGAGAAAAAAATCGAATTTTTGCAAATTTTTTCAATTTTGGTGTTTTTCACAAATAAGCTATGAATTTATTAACCAATTGTTTCCAATAACAAAGTACAATATGTCACGAGAAAACAAGCTCAGAATCGCTTGGATAGGCAAAAGCATTCCAGAGTTATTACCACATAAAATTACACGTCAGATTAGAAAATGGGGCTGGTGCTCAAGGGCCAAAATGACCTTGGTCCTGAAAGGGTTAAAGGCTATGGACACCTATGGGGTCTTTTTTTTTTTTTTATGAGATTCCTTTATTTAGTGATTAAACTACAAAAGTAAATTTTTCTTTTTCAAAAAAATAAAAAAGCAGCGTTTCACTTTACTTCTTCACGTTGACTTCATCAGAACGGAGCTTAGAAGATCACTCAAGAGTACACAGGATCTACAGTCAGCCGAGTCCTCAGTGCAGCTCACTGACAGATTCAGCTCATAACGGCTTTCTGCAGCTTCTATGTACGGGGAGACATAAAAGCTGCAAAAAAGTGAAACTGCCATTAACTTTTTTTTTTTAAATGCAAAGTTATTTTTAACACTAAATAAATGTATTTCATAAAAAAAACCTCAAAAGGCTTTTAAAATATTTATGGGTTACATGTTTAGAGCAGACCTAGCAGCGGGTTTTATTATGAGGTAGATTGTAAAACGGTTGATGAATTGCTCAGAACGTTGCACAAGTGAGTCTAAAAAGCTGTAGCAGGCATATAGGTGCATAAATCTACAGTATAGTGTGTGGACTTTTGTATGTGTATATTTGTTTCATATGTGTGTTAATATAATGGCACTCTTAAAGAGAACCTTTCACTAGCCTATACATGTGCAGCTGAGTGCACCATGTTATAGGCACTGCTGCACAGACCCTGGGGCACTTTAAACTACCTGCCTAACCTCTGCCATTCTGGAGATATCCGTGCCGTTATATTTGGCGCCCGATATGTAGATGATCCCCTGTGCTGTCAGTGGGGCGTTTTTCATGGAAAGGGCAGGGGGCGTGATACTTAGTGCTCCGACACTGTCCAATCAGCTATGGACAGCATCAGAGTGGCTTGTGCTGCGTGATCTCGCTCGTGAGATCACAGTCTTATCAGTGTTTGATAAGAACTGGAGGAGAGCGTGAACACACACGCACTGCTCTGCCGCCACGGAACAGAAGAGAAGAATGAAATAATTATTATCTTCTAGATCGTAGCGGCAGCGCTGTGCGCTCACACTCTCCAGCTCTGATCAGACAGTGAAGGAAAGAATGATCTCGTGAGAAATAACACAGCACAAGCTACTCGGTCTAATCAGTATGGACAGAGTCAGAGCGCTAAGTATCACGCCCCACTGCCCTTTCCATGAAAAGAAATACCCCACTGACAGCACAGGGGGTTATTTACATAACGGGCGCCAAATATAATGGCACGGATATAAAGCTAGACAGGTAGTTTAAAGTAACCAGGGTTTGTGCAGCACTGCCTATAACATGGTGCACTCAGCTGTACATGTATGGGCTAGTGAAAGATTCTCTTTATGGATCTGGAATTTATTACCCCAGATGAGGTGACGTTTCATATTTAATTTAGAACACTGTTTGATGATTTGGTTTATTGGGTGCTTTGGATGCCAGATAATAGTTTTAAGTACTAACCAATATTCAGCGACAGGCTCCTTATATGTTTGAACAAAAATGTTGCATTCAATCTCTAAAGAAAGATGAAATATCAAAAATATGATGCCATTTATTTCAAGGAAGAATCCCATGCTCTGGGAGGGAGAATAAAAAAGAAGAAGCAGGAAGTGTAATTTTTCCTTTAAAGCAGATCTATAAATGAATAATATGATTCGCCATAAAATAACTAGATGTGTTCTCAGTGATAATGTGACTGTACAAACAGTTATCTCCATTTCTGTGAAGTTTCATTTGCCACAGCTGGAGGACTTCATGAACAAACTAAATATTTAACAGAGTGATCCTCAGAGATGATGCTCTGCAAGTCTTGTAAAGGCAGATCATGCGGAGATACATTTAAGTCAGACTAACAGCAATTTTTCAGCCCCCTTTTTTTTTTTTCCCCTCGATAAGTCTTTTCCTCGTGGCCTTTTTAGCCATAGGGTGGTGCTTCTCAATCTCTACCGGGGTTTCAGTTAGTCGGAATCTGGTGATTTCTGGACCTCCCCATTGGTCGTAGTTAATGGCAAAAAAAAGCCACTTCCATATATTTAAAAAAATTGACTACTTTTGTGTTTTATTTTAATGTTGTTCTGGGGTCAGGGGACAGTTATTTTAAACCAGAGAATGTCCTGTGAAGCATATGATCACTTCTGTCAAAACTGCACATCACCAAACACATCGGGATGGTCTCAAACACTGGGGGGGGGGGGCACCTCACCAGTTAGGCCCACCTCATAGATTGAGAGTCACTGAAATGAAAGCGGATAATGCTATAAAAAAAAATATCTCTCCAGCTACTAAAAAGCATTGCAATTTTAACTGTATTAATAGTACATTGTATGCATAACCAAATAAAAAATTCTTACAAAATCCAATATAATAATTCAATTGTTTTTTTAAATAAAATTACTTACCAGCTCAAATTGTTTAAAAAGAATTACTAGTCAACTTTTATGCCACTGCATTTATATAACCCCTAAACAACCGAGAGCCAACTTTTGGCTATGCGTATTCCATGTATTGAATTAAAGATCTGGCTGCAGCCGCACTAACAGTGTCGGGGGTAGAGTGCTCGGCGTGAAAATATAAAAAAAAAATAAAAAAAAAAAAAAAGGCAACAAATAAATGTTGCTCCTTTTTGCAGGTTTCTTTTCTAAGTATATAAAATGAGCATAAGACAGAATTTAAAAGCGTTGTCCACAAATCACAACAAAAAGGTCAGCTTTTTTTGCCCAGAATCAGTGCCACTCTGGTCTATGAGTTGCGTCTAGTATTGCAGATCAGTGCAATTAACGTTAATGGGGTTAAGCTGCAGCCCATGGAGTGTAGCAGCGCAGTTTCTGGGGAAAATAAGCAGACCCTTTTTTTCTCATCCTGGATAACCCCTTTATATTATATTTTCAGGAAAAAAATTAAATGTTTGGCTTTTTTTTCAGTGCTAGCAAAACAAACAAGGTTGGTGGTGTTTTTGTGGGCAGTGATTCACAGTTCATTTTTTGTTTTGCTTCGCAGAATTTCGCTCAAAAGTTACATTTTAGATATTCTACATACATAAAGTGAAAATGAATATATAGTGTAATAATTATGGGCATGATAGGTGTAACTGGAGAAAACAGGTTATCAGATCTAGAACGTGGCTAACAGCTTTGACACAGTGCTAGTATTTCAAACACCACGTGATTTGTTACATGATTACAGGGATTAATAGGGTAAGCAGCACTGCCACATATGTCCATTTCTACTCACAACAAAAATAAATAGGATAGGTTGACAATTGTTCTTTTGGCAAATTTATTAACATTAGGATCAACGTATAATAAATGGAAAAACCGGGTATAAACTTTTTTGGTTAAAAAATATATGAATTTACATTAATGCAATATTAAAACACATTTATGATCCAATTAACTTTAGTTGATAATACAGAGCACAATGCAGCACTATCACACATGAAAAAGGACTTGGAGATTAGTTAACAGTAATATTTACTGCAGCAGTCAGGGTCAGGCAGCCGCTGCCAAAGCAAATAAGATCAAAGGATATAAAATCAGAAGGGCCATAGATGCACGAGAACACTGTTCGACTGCTTTCCAAATCACTATTCAAACCGCACATGGAATAGTGTGTACAGTTGTGGTAACCAGTCTACAAGAAAGATATGGTAGTGCTTGAGAGTTTAAAGGGGTTATGTGGGGACCGAAAAGTATTAGTAGTGTACTCACTGCAGTATGCAAGAACACTTAATAATATACATTCCGATCCCCCGTCGCGCAGATTATGAGATTGGAATAGATTTTTATAGCACTGGCGGGGGAGCGGAAGTCTAGCGGCACAGTCTCTTCATGACGACATGACTCTTAGTCATGTAACCGTTCCCACTGTGCTCTATGTAATCGCAATATATAATCGCTGTAGCAATAGTACGGATATGAGGAAAAAAATTGGCTTATGCCTTATGAAAGCTTTTGACTTCTTTTGGTTCAAGATTACAGGAGATTAAGTTGAATTAGATACATTTGGGTCTTTCTTCAACCGTACTAACTAACTATGTAAACTAACTGAAAAAATGAAGGTAAATGCAAGTCAAACCATACAATTCTAGCCATGCATCTTTTTTCACAACATATTCAACATTTGAACTAGCCACAACTTAATTGCTCAGTGTTTTTCTACGCTTTATAAAATGGACATGCTGAGCTCTTTTCATGATTAACGACTTCCCCAGAGTAATTCTCCCTCTCCAGTCAGCTGGAGGTCAAGCACACCCTCTGATGACCAGTCATCTGGATGATCAACGGCCTTGTCCAGAAGGTACTAATACAGGAACCTAATAGGAAGGCCATAATACAGAGCCAAGTTTCTTTGACCCAATTTGTAAAAATATTAAAATACTGCTGTTACCCTAACCATACAATATGAAAAAGCCATGTTTGGGTAATGTTTAGATTACCCTGATTATTGGTTATGAATATATGCACCAATAAAACACTAGTGTCCACGTTATTGATTTTCTGACTTCAGTTAGGTTTCCGTGGAGAGATTTGTGATTGAGAACTCTAATTAGCAAATGTCATTACCAGCTGTGCTTTTCATAAATATATCTATATTGTTTGCTGAAAAATAAAAATTGGACTCCCTGGGGTTATGTACAGGAAATGTCATTACAAAGTAAAAAAATTTTTTAAAAAAGTTGCTCACAATCAATCAACACCTTGTAAAATTTCTTTAGGTATAGCAAATTTAAGTGTACACTTTCTAAAAGGCCAAAATCAGAAGAGGTTTATTATATGCTACAATGTGAAATGCTATGTCATCAGAACCTGTCACTTTGTCTACCTTAGGCTTTTGGCCTATAATTGAAACAATTAAATTTTAAGATATTAAGAAATCGAGCTTCACATTTTTACTGAATAGCCTTTTAGAAAAGTTTTATGCTAGGTCTCCTTAAATGGACACTAACTTTTCAAACAATGCATGCTAATCTAATATACCAGATATACAGTATAATTCAACGTTGTAATTTACTTACTGTTAACATGTAAATTCTGTATGAAGTTACTGCTACTAGGTGTCTCCCTTCCTGTAATCTGCTATCCAACCCCTGTTGTCATTTAAAATCTGTCTAGTTACAGAGCAGAGGAAACGGACTACAGTAAGCAGGGGGGGGTGTCTTTACAGCCTGCCCATTGAAGTCTAAGGAGAGGGAGCAGGAGGAACAGACATGCTGCCCATACAAGTCTATGGAAACGGAAGAGGGAACAGAAGCGGAGTGAGAAAGATACACACAGATGTTCTTCAGCTTCTGTTAAATGTTAGGCCTCATGCACACAACCGTAGGCATGTGCACAGCCATGATTTTTGGGTCGAGCGGCCGTGGAGTTTCACCCGCGAGCCACCCGCAAATCACGGCCATGTGCACATGGCTATGTCCATTATTTTCAAGGAGCCTGGACGGCAGAACCTGGCCGTAATAAGACAGGTCTGTTCTTTCTGCGGTCCAGGCTCCTGCACAGACCATGGAAACCACGGTCGTGCGTGTGCATGGGCCCATAGAAATGAATGGGTCTGCAATTCTCCCGTGGTTTTTCGAAAGAATTGCGGCTTCAAAAGCACATTCGTGTGCATGGGGCTTTACCGTCTCTCCCCAGCGCTGGATTTGTAGCTACACTACGATAGAGATATATATATATACACACACACACTTCGGAAAGCATTCAAAACTTCTCATCTTTAGTTATGTTGAGGCATGGTGTTCACCGGATCCAGAGTACTCTGGGCCGACTGTACATCTTCCAACAAGACAATGACCCCAAGCACACAGCCAAGACAACATAGGGACAACTCTGTGAAGGTCCTTGAGCAGCCCAGCCAGAGCCCTGACTTGAACCCAATCGAACATCTCTGTTGAGACCTGAAAATGGTTGTTCACCGATGGTCCCCTTCTAACCTGACAAAGCTTAAGAGGATCTGCAGAGAAGAATGGCAGAAAATCCCCAAATCCAGGTGTGCAAACCTTGTGGCATCAGACTGGAGGATATTATCGCTGCCAAAAGTTGCTTCAACTAAGTAAAGGGTCCGAATACTTATGTCAATGCAATATTTTAGTTTTTCCTTTTTAATTTAACCCCTTAAGGACGCAGCCTAGTTTTGGCCTTAAGGCTCAGAGCCCATTTTTCAAATCTGACATATTTCACTTTATGTGGTAATAACGTCGGAATGCTTAAACCTACCCAAGCGATTCTGAGATTGTTTTCTCGTGACACATTGGGCTTCTTGTTCGTGGTAAAATTTGGTCGATATATTCAGTGTTTATTGCTGAAAAATTGCAAAATTTAGAGAAAATTTTGAAAAAATTGCATTTTTCAGAATTTAAATGCATCTGCTTGTAAAACAGACGGTTATACCACCCACAATAGTCACTAGTTCACATTTCCCATATGTCTACTTTAGATTGGCATCGTTTTTTGAACATTCTTTTATTTTTCTTGGACGTTACAAGGCTTAGAACATAAACAGCAATTTCTCATATTTTTAAGAAAATTTCAAAAGCCTTTTTTTTAAGGTACCTCTTGAGTTCTGAAGTGGCTTTGTGGGGCCTATGTATTAGAAACCCTGATAAAACACCCCATTTTAAAAACTAGACCCCTCAAAGTATTCAAAACAGCAGTTAGAAAGTTTTTTAACCCTTCAGGCATTTCACAGGAATTAAAGCAAAGTGGAGGTGAAATTTGCAAATTTCATTTTTCTTGCTGAATTTCAATTTTATTCATTTTTTTTTCTGTAACACAGAAGGTTTTACCAGAGAAACACTACTAAATATGTATTGTCCAGATTCTGCAGTTTTTACAAATGTCCCACATGTGGCCCTACTGCGCTCGTGGACTAAAACACAAGCCCTAGAAGCAAAGAAGCACCTAGTGCATTTTGAGTCCTCTTTTTTATTAGAATATATTTTAGGCAGCATGCCAGGTTTGAAGAGGTGTTGAGGTGTCAAAACAGTAGGAATCCCCCAATAGTGACCCCATTTTGGAAACTACACCCCTCAAGGAATTAATTTAGGGTTGTTGTTACCATTTTGACCGCACAGTTTTTTCACAGCACGTATTTGAATTGGGCTCTGAAATGAAAAAAATTTCATTTTTTCCAATAAAATGTCATTTGTGATCAAAATTTCTTATTTTCACAGGGAACAAAATACCCCATTTTGTTGCCCAATTTGTCCTTAGTGTGGCAATACCCCATTTGTGGTGATAAACTGCCGTTTGGGCCCATGGGAGGGCTCAGAAGGAAAGGAGCGCTATATGTTTGTTGGAGTCCAGATTTTGTTGGATTGGTTTTCGGGTGCCATGTCGCATTTGCAGAGCCTCAGAGGTATCAAAGCAATGGAAACCCACCAAAAGTGACCCCATTTTGGAAACTACACCCCTCAAGGAATTCATTTATGGTTGTTGTTAGCATTTTGACCACACAGTTTTTTCACAGCACCTATTTCAATTGGGCTGTGACATTAAAAAAATGACATTTTTTCCAATATGATGTAATTTTTTACCAAAATTTCTTATTTTCACAGGGAACAAAATACTCAATTTTGTTGCCCAATTTCTCCTGAGTGCATCAATACCCCATTTGTGGCAATAAACTGCCGTTTGGGCCCATGGGAGGCCTCAGAAGGGAAGGAGCGCTGTGTGTTCTTTGGAGTACAGATTTTGCTGGTTTGGTTTTCGGGTGCCATGTCGCATTTGCAGAGCCCCAGAGGTATCAAAGCAATGGAAACCCACCAGAAGTGACCCAATTTTGGAAACTACACCCCTCAAGGAATTCATTTATGGGTGTTGTGACCATTTTGACCCCATAGTTTTTTCACAGAACTTATTTGAATTGGGCTGGGAATGAAAACAGAATTATTTTTTTCAAATAATATGTAGTTTTGGCTGAAAATTTCTTATTTTCACAAGAAACAAAATACCCCATTCTGTTGCGCAATTTGTTCTGAGTGCCGCAATACCCCATTTGTTGTGATAAACTGCCGTTTGGGCCCATGGGAGGGCTCAGAAGGAAAGGACCACCATTTGGCCTACTGGGGATTTTCTAGTGCGAAGTCATGTATGCAGAAGCCCCTGAGGTACCAGTACAGTTGAAACCCCCAAGAAGTTACCCCATTTTAAAAACTACACCCTTAAGGCATTCATCTAGAGGTGTAGTGAGCATTTTGACCGGAGACCTACACCCCATAAACTGTAATGTGGGTTCTCCCGGGTATGGCAATACCCTACATGTGGCTGTTATCAGCTGCCTGGACACACAGCAGGGCCCAGAGGGGAAAGACGAGGGGGGATAAGCTGTGTGGAGTGCATCAGGGTAAGTAAAATTGGGGTAAATTATAAACCAAGGGATGTATGATAAATTTTAAAACACTTTCATACAGAGCTCTGGTTATTCGGGACACGTGTCACATTGATATATTGTGTCATCCATTATCGCCCTCTTATAGCAGACTTTGCACCTCTTTTGACTTTTTCCCTTCTTGCCAGTTTGGGGAACTTCTCCTGGAAAGTGTTGCCCTGGTACGATGCGTGTGGGCTCGCTTCCAGAAGTACTGGGTGCCCCCCCTTCTTGGTCCCTAAAGATTAGGTTCTTGATAATCACCTCTTGAAATTCCAGGAAAGTTCCCGTCTGGCCTGCACATCGACGTAGCATGTACGCATTGTACAATGCCATCTGTATGATGTGCCCGGCCAGCTTCTTATACCACACCGCATGGCGCTGTAGGGCTTCAGGGCTTGATCTTACAAGTCCATCCCTCCCATGTACCTATTGTAGTCCAGGATGCAGTCTGGTTTGGGGGTGGCCTTTCCTTCATATATCCTAAACCTGTAGGTATACCCTGATGCACTCTCACAGCTTATACATCTTCACGCCATACCTTGCCCTCTTACCCGGCAGGTACTGGCGGAATTGAACCCTCCCTTTAAAATGTACCAGGGACTCATCAATAGAAATACACTTCTCGGGGGTGTATGCTTGGGAAAACCGGGCACTGGAACGGTCTAATAGGGGTCTCTGTTTATACAAACGGTCAAAACTGGGGTCATCTCGGGGTGGGCACGGCTCATTATCAGTATAATGTAAGAAGCGAAGTATTGCCTCATTTATTTATTTTTTTAGGTTCCAGTTCAGTTCTGAAGTTGCTTTGAGGGGCCCATATATTAGAAACCCCTATCAAATACCCCATTTTAGAAACTAGACCCCTCAAAGTATTCACAACAGCATTTAGAAAGTTTATGAACCCTTTAGGTGTTTCACAGAAATTTAGAGCAAAGTAGAGGTGAAATTTACATTTTTTTTTGTCAGAAAATCCTCTTTATACCATTTTTTTCTATAACACAAAAGGATTTATCAGTGAAACGCAACTTAATACGTATTGCCCAGATTCTGCAGTTTTGAGAAATATCCCACATGTGGCCCTAGTGCGGTAATGGACTGAAGCACCGGCCTCCGAAAAAAGGCGCACTTAGAGGACTTTAGCATTTTTGGGGGATCATTTTTCCGGATTACTATTTGGTTGTCCTGCTGCGCTAGTGTTCTGATTCCATCTTTGATTTTGCGAGGGTTACGCTATTTTAATATGTTCTATGTTGTCTGCTTGCATTTGTCTATTTGAGTTTAATAAAGGATTTTTTGTATTTCTTCAATTATTTGGTCGTGACTGTTCTTTTCTTTTTTGGTCTAAGTTATTAGTCACTAGGACCACTGATATATTTGGGTTTATTGCTCAGTTGGCTAAACATTTCCCATATGTCTACTTTATGTTTGCATCATTTTTTAAACATCCCTTTATTTTTCTGGGACATTACAAGGCTTATAAATTTAGCAGCAATTTCTCACATTTTCAAGAATATGTCAAAAGCCTATTTTTTTAGGGAACAGAACGGATCTGAAGTGGCTTTGAGGGCCTTATATATTATGAACCCCTACAAATCACCCCATTTTAAAAACTGCACCCCTTAAAGTATTCAAAACATCTTTTTATTCCATTTTTTGGGAGGTGAAGTGACCAAAGAATTGTGATTGTGGTTCGGTTTATTATTATTTTATTTTACGGCGTTCACCGTGCGGGATAAATCATGAAACAATTTTGTAGTTCAGGCCGTTACGGACGCGGCGATACCAATTATGTATAGTTTATTTGTTTGTTTATATATTTTTATTAATAATAAAGGACTGATAATGGAAAAAGGGGGATTTTTACTTTTATTACTTTTAAATCTTTTATTTTCTTATTTTTACACATCTTTTTTTAACTTTTTTTTTACTTTATTACTTTGTCCCACTAGGGGACATGAGGGCAGGAGGCCCTGATCGCTATTCTAATACACTGCACTACATGCGTAGTGCAGTGTATTAGAACTGTCAGCTACTCACTGACAGCAAGCATAGTGGGTCCTGACGTTGTCAGGACCCACTAGGCTTCCGTCTATGGCATAGCCGGACGCCATTGTTTGGTGTCCGGTTGCCATAGTCACCATCGCCGGCCGCTATCGCGTAGCAGGCCGGCGATGGCAGCTTAACCCCTAAAAAGCCGCGATCTCTATAGAACGCGGCTTTTAAGGGGTTAATCAGCGGGGACACAGCGATCGGTCCCCGCTGTAGGAGCTGTGACAGCTGCTGAACAAGACAGCAGCGTCACAGCTCCTGTATGTGTCGGGAGGACGGCCGAAACGGCCGTTACTCCCGTGACGTACTATTACGGCATGGAGCGCGAACGATACAGCTGCCATGACGTAATAGTACGTCAAGGAGCGGGAAGGGGTTAATTAGCAAGGATTACGAACATTCTGTTTTCAATTTGTCATTATGGGGTATGGAGTGCAGAATGATGGGGAAAAACTAGAATTTTATTTTTACACATAGCCTCAACATAACGGTGAAAAAAAAAAAAGTGAAATGTTCTGAAGACTTTCTGAATGCACTGTATATGATCGAGATAAGAGCAGGATTCTCCTCTTCTCTGTGTGCAGAAGACATGATAGCAGTTAGGGGGGATTCACACGAGCGTGTATTCGGTCCGTGCGGGCCGCGTGGTTTTCACGCGGCACGCATGGACCAATACAAGTCTATGGGGCAGTACAGACAGTCCGTGCTTTTTGCGCAGCGTTTGTCTGCTGCGCAAAATGCGCGACAGGTTCAATAACTCTGCGTATTTCGCGCATCACGCACCCATTGAAGTCAATGGGTGCGTGAAAATCACGCGCACCACACGGAAGCACTTCCGTGGGACGAGCGTGATTCGCGCAACAGCAGTGAAAAGGATGAATGAAAACCGAAAAGCACCACGTGCTTTTCTGTTTCCGAACATCCAAACGGAGTGTCTTTGCGATGAGCGAAGCCGGACAAGCGTACCGAACTTCACCGGGTTCGGCCAAACTCGTTTTGGCCGATCCCGGCAAAAAAATTATCGGTACGCGACGTCAGGAGATAGTCACTGTCCATGGTGCTGAAAGAGTTAAACTGTTTCAGCACCATGGACAGTGACTTGCGATCCCAAAATACATTAACCTGTAAAAAAAAAACGAAGTTCTAACTTACCGATTACTCCTGTCTCCTTCCTGCAGTCCGACCTCCCGGGATGACACTTCAGTTCAAGTGACAGCTCCAGCCAATCACAGGCCAAGCACAGGCTGCAGCCAATCACAGGCTGCAGCGGTCACTTGGACTGCTGCGTCATCCAGGGAGGTGGGGCCCGATGTCAAGAGAGGCGCGTCACCAAGGACGCGTCACCAAGGACGCGTCACCAAGGCAACGGCCGGGAAGTTCTCGGTAAGTAGGAACTTTATCTTTTTTTTTTACAGGTTTTTCGCTGTTGTGTTCGGCATTCACTGTCGAGGGTGCTGAAAGATTTAGCTCTTTCAGCACCTTGGACAGTGACGGGCGTTGACAAGCCTCATCTCTATGATGCCGGCTGCGCGAAAATCACGCAGCCGCGCATCAGACACGCATGACACACGCAGCTGTCAAATGGTTTTTGCGCTCGCAAAACGCTGCGTTGTTTGCGCGCGCACAAACGCAACGTTCGTGTGAATCTCTCCTTAGACTCATAATTAATCTCATAATTCTAGATAGAGCCTGCAGAGGAAAAAACATCACATATAAGTAAAAATTTCCAGAAATAGTGTTATTCCTCATGTACACACGCATGACAGTCTTCTGAAAAAAAAGGTCACCTGAAAAGTAAAGTACGCGTTAAAATTACAGCTTTAAATGACAGCTGAAGCAAAGGAGTGCACTGAGTTTAATGTGACTCAAAGTGCTCCTCTGGATATCAGCTGAAGCTTGATCGTTAAAATTGGAAAGTTGCATTACAGAAATCTCCACGTACCCCCACCTTAAAGCTCATGCATACAGCCTCGGTGCACTGCTGTACAGGCTCCATCAGACTCTGGGTGTACAGAGATATGCTCACCTAGAAGAAATTCAATGCAAAACCATAAATTAAGATTTATATATTTTTTTTTACTTAGGCCACTTCCTTATGGCCGTAACATAAGTGCATTTTAGAGGTTGTATTACAGCCGCAATACCAGCACCTCCCAAGGTTCAACTAGCCCAAACGTAAATCATTGGATACTATGATGATCTGGTTCAAAAGAACAGCGCACGCTCCAGGTAGACCGTCCGTAATAGCGACACTAATATGTACTCATAACCTGGCTACGTTAAAGCAGCATTCGGCTGTGTTCGCTTCGTGCTTTTGCTGTGGTTTTATTGTAATTTGCGGTAGTTTTCACAAAACCACTGTGTTATGGCCCCTTTTGCTGAAAAGTGAGGAAAAACCGCACTAGAAAGTGTAAGGTGTGAGCACAGCCTTAAAGTAGTATGTCAAAAATCTTAAATTAATTAATCGCCTATCCACAGGATAGGTGATACCTTCAGGATTGCTGGGACCCCAACGATCTTATGAACAAGGGTCCCGGACACCCAGATCCTCCTCACTGCACTCCCTGCAGTGAGGAGGAGCTTGAATGGAGCAGCAGTCGACCATGAAATCAATGGTAATGCAAAGGGAAGCTATGGTTTCCGTTTGCCTTTCCATACAATCCAACGGAAAGCTGCAACAGAACCCATGAATGGAAAAGCAACGCTGACTTGAAGCCCTTATGCATCTGTCACTAAAAACAAACATACATAAAAATCAGGGGCGTAACTAGGAAAGACCGGGCCCCATAGTAAACTTTTGACTGGGGCCCCCCTCCACTGGGTATCACACAACCCACCTTGTAGATAGTGCCTCCCTATAGATTTCGCCACAGTGCCCCCCTGTAGATAGCGCCATACAGGCCCTCCCCCTGTAGGTCACGCCATAGAGCCCCAAACCTCTCCCCCCCCCCAAAAAAAAAAATGGGCTATACTTTGTTCTACAATAGAGATGTATCCACAGGATAGGGGATACATGTGTGATCGCTGGCAGCGATAAGGAGAACAGCGGACCGACAGTCCCCCGAAGTTCTCCATGACAAACTTCGGACTTCCGGGGTCTGCGCAGCTCAAGAAAAATGAAAGGAGCGCTGGTCACGCATGCGCACAAGCGGGACCGGTGCACAATTAATTTCGCTGGAGATCCCGACAGACCCTGGAAGTCCGAGGTTTGTCATGGAGAAATTCGGGGGACTGTCTGTCCCCCGTTCCCCTCATCGCTGGGCGTCCCAGCGATCCCATATGTATCCCCTATCCTGTGGATAGGGGATGCATGTCTTTTGTAGGTACAACCCCTTCAGTGGTGTCACGCTGTAGCAGCCATAGCGGAGTCTCCGGCCACGGGGGGGCCCGTGCCGGCAGGCGGCACGAGCCCCCTCATGCTGCGGGCCCCATAGCAGCTGCTACAGCGGTAGTTAGATCACTGATAAAAATACAGTATGGACCCATAGTGGTCCTTGGACGCCATATTACAGATCTGTACAACATGGATCCATAATGCCCAAGCCCTTTCAATGATGACAGGAGAAGATCTTTTTGTGGCTTTCTATCTGGAAATCTTAAGGAAAAAACACAGCAGTTAGCCACTGACCATTAAATTAGATGTCACATGCTAGAAGGATATGAAATATAATATCATATTAAGTTCGGTTACAACTGTAAAAAGATTAAGCATACATTTGTTTGTAACATAACTCTTTAAGATGGACAGTATTCAGTCATTGCAAATAAATTAGTCCCAATAAGAACCTAGATTAGCGTTTTAAGCCACAGCTATACTTCGGGGTCAAACATGTTACAATTCTGAGAAAATTGCAAAATCAATATTCCTCTGGTATAATTGAAGTCTGTGGGAAAACTTTATTTTGAATGGTTAATGGCATAAGTTTTTTTTATTATTATTACACTGTAGGGCTGCACTGGGAATTCAAGAAATAATAAAAAAAAACAACAAACCTGTGTTTGGCAAAATATACACTACAAATTTACAGTGAAGTTACCGATTAGTATGCTATGGGAACTCCAAAAAGATTAGTGTCGTTCCCACTATATATTTCCAGATATCAACACTAATATCCACAGTAAATATGAAGAAACTAAGAATATTTTATGAATAGGAGCAAGAACTTCCTCCCCATAAAACTAGAATGTTAATGTTGGACCTAAATGGAATGGCCTGGATGGCAATTCAGAAGGACTGCTAAACATTTTAGCATCCTTCTATTGAAATTGCACCGTGACAGAAGGATTCCTATGGAATTAGTCAAATTAGTTTGTGGACTCACAATATAGTAAATTTGTGAACACAACCTACTGTATGTACATCATGAGATTTCAGAATTTATTTCACGCAAGTTAACGGGGATAAAATCTTTATAAGCAACTGCTTAAAGGACTGAGCTGAATTTTACCCGCCCTCCACTGTGCAAACAAATATACCTACTAATGTACAAATACAAGAACATTACCTTAAAGGGGTTATTTGGGATGTGATTTTTTTTTTTTATTAGGGGCTGGAATTTAAATAAACCAAAAAAGCATTACTTACCTATCCTTGCCCCTTGAAATCCAGCACTGACTCTCCGGCAGCAGTACCGTTGGTGGCTTACAAGCACGCAATGAAGGTTTAGCGGGGCTGACTGGTGACGAATTGTATTTCTAGCGTAATTCCAGAAATACAACATACGACCGCTGAGCCCTTTAATTAGCTGTAGCAGTCATGTGCTACATGCATGTAAAGCACCACTGTCGGGACTGCTGCCTGAACGACAGCACTGGATCGCCGGGGGCAAGGATAGGCAAGTATTGCTTTTTTGTTTTATTTATTTCATTTCCAGCCCCTAATAAAAAATAAAAAAAAACTCACATCTGAGACAACTGCTTTAAGCAGGGCTTCAGACTTTCTTCCAGGGCCTTACCAGCTGAACCATGTGATATCTACGCATCAGCAATGGTCAAAATCCATGTAGAAGTGGTGTGGATAACGTGTTTAGTTCTCACATTACTGGCTACAGTCCCCCAGGGCATTTATGGTGACCCAGAGTCGATCAAACTGCCTAGAGGGCAAAGTGGTCCCAGTAACCGGCACAGTGCCAACAGTCAACACAATTTTTATCTATCCACGCCCTTGTGTCCTCTGCTGCAAGAAGAAAGTTATGTTAAGTGTGCTCCTGCATACTTCAAACTTCTGGTTTCTGTGCTGATCTACAGAGAACGTCCTCCTGGACGAAGCAATCTGTTATAGAGCACCTCTGTGGGGACAAAGGCATCAACGTGACTGCCACACAAAATTAAGGGCACATGGGAGCCATGCCATGCCTCCAAAAACTATGGGCACCTCAGGGAGGCCCAACTAACCTAAAGTATATGTTTTCCCAGGTATATTCAACGAGTCATATTTTTGCCATCATAGCCTATATTTTCTACTGCATATGCACTCGAATTTATATTCCAGCCACATTTTCTATAACCCAAACATTTAGAAAAAGTTGCCAGTTTGACAAAAAAGCCACAGGTTGCAAAAAAGATCATTACAACTTTAGGGGTCAGAAAAGGGATTTGGCTAGTGAAATCCACTAAAGAGAGCCAATAAAAAGACGGATTTTAATTAACAGTGGTGTTTGTTCGGTGGCTTCGGTGCCAAATCTGCTAAGGACACGTTCGTATTCAGATAACTGGTTGCTTTTGAGAACCTCCCTTGGTTACAATTCATTAACACAGAAGCAACAGCTTGATGAATTACTGCTTATATAAACACAGTTGGCAGTTACTAATTAAATAATTATAATAGCACATAAGATGTAATATCCCACTAGAAACCTAATAAAAACCAAGCTGTCCGTCAAATAGATTTGAAGGTAATGCAATAAATATGCATCATAGTGAATGTAATCATTCCAATATATGCAGTTTTTATCTCTACTGGATTAGCATGCAATATGTAAATGGTATGTGGACAATAATCAAAAAAACTGTTTAATTCTAAAAAAATATACATCCTCAACTTTTTGATGTTTGTTTAATAGATATGAAGATCGTTAAGCGATATTATCTTGCTAATTAAAGGAAGATTGATTTGGCTCTGGATGTAATTGAAAATGTAAGCATGCCAGTGTTTGATAGAAGCAAATCTCAGATGAGGTTATTTAACTGTTTTGAATTATATTAATCTCATTTCAATATGAAAAACAGGTTAGAATAGATTTGAAAAAGAATAAAAAAAGATAAAACTTTACAACATAATTACCCTGGAAATCTTCCTCTGTGTCCTACTGCTGGTCTCCATCTCTCCCAGGTTCCACAGAGACCCACCACTGTCCTGCTCTATTATAGGTTCTCCTTCCAATCACTAAAGTGAAACCTATACTTTAAAGCTGGCGTTTAATGACATGATTAACGGATGTCCAAAAATCTAAGTAAACCCTTAACAAGAATATACACGGAATGACCCAGTAAAACCTTGTTCCATTTTTCCTGTTTTATCATAACCTCTAAAACTAGAACTGGTTAGTCTCATCTTGACTACTGTAACTCATTAATTCTGTCTTCTCCTCTCTAAACTCTCTCCACTCCATTTGACCCTTAATGCAGCAGCAAGGCTCCTTTTTCTGTCCAACTGCTACACCAATGCCTCTACCCTATTCTTAAGCAATACTCTGCATGCTCAACCACCGCTCTATTTATATGGGGCTGCCGAGGGCCATCTTTGGCTGCCCCACAGAAATGGAGAGGTGGCCGAGCACGTAAACTACCGTTCCATTCCTACGGGACTCCCAGAGGCACGGTAAACTCATTACCCATTTATCACCTATCCTGTAGATGGGTGATAAAATTATTGATTATGGGAAAACCCCTTTAAAAATAAAAGACATAGAAAATACTAAGAAATTCTTACATTTATGTAAATATTTTGTAGCTATTGAGATAATATAAAATAGAAGCAGTTTCACTAGTGATCTCACTTGACTTTTGTGCTCCGATGTAGAGATATAGAGATATATATATATACACATACACACACACACACACACATATATATATATCCCACATGTTTTCTTAAATCCTCTCGCATTCCATGTAATCGGTGCTTGCTACTTAGTTAGATTGATGGTATATATATATATATATATATATATATTTTTTTTTTTAATTATTTTTTTAATACCAATGAAGGAAATTTTAAAGTGCCTCCTCGTGATAAAGAAAGTTTAAAACCCCTCCACATTATAGAAAATATATAATGGTGTGTAATACATTCCCCAATCTGAACATTCACTTTTAAGTTCACCCTAGAGATTTTCATTCAGCAGCAAATATGCACAGAACTGAGATTCTCAAATTCTAAGCAGAGCAGTAAAAAATGAATTTGCTTGCCTGTATTCATGGTGAGAGGGATAGAATACAGACTTTCATTTTAATGAGTCCTTAGCTGTCCGCTTCATAATTCAATTACGGAATTGTGAAATCAGACCATAAATGATGCATCAAGTAACATAGCATTGCCATATAGTGTATTGGGTTGGAATATCATTACAAGTCCATGGTTGAGATCTTTGGAATTATTATGACAAACATATCACGTTTATTGAGTCTTTACAAATGAACATGTGTTTTATAAAGATGCTATTCACAAAGGAGTATTTGGGGAAGAAAAAAATAATAAAAAAAATTATATATATATATATATATATATATATATATATATATATATATATATATATATATATATTAATTAAAAAGCAGCCATATCCTTCCGCTCCGCTACCATACCTACCATTGTCAGTTGCAGAGTCTGTAGGAGAATCCAGGCATCATTACCAGTAGAGATGAGCGAACCGGGACAACCGAACCCGGTTTCGGTCCAAACATCGCGAAAAGTTCGGTTCACAGCGAATCCGAACTTCACCGGGTTCGGCCGAACACGTTTTGACCGAACCCGGGCGGGCAGAAAAAACATTACAAAAATATTATACTAATCGGCAGCCACTTGTCTCTATCAATCACTGATAGAGAAAAGAGGCTGCTGATTAAAAGTAAAATAAAAAGCATTTCATTCGTACCCGGTCATTGTCTTGGTGACGAGTCCCTCTTCTTCCTCCAGACCGACCTTCTTTCCTGACGCAGCAGCCTGTGATTGGCTGCAGAGGCGGCTGCAGCCTGTGATTGGCTGCAGAGGCGGCTGCAGCTTGTAATTGGCTGCAGAGGCGGTCACGTGGGATGAAGCGTCATCCCTGGAGGCCGGCCTTCTGACGTCATCCTGACGTGCATGACCGCCACTACAGCCTGTGATTGGCTGCAGCGGCGACATGAAACGTCATCGCTGGAGGCCGGACAGGAGGAATGAACGTATTTTTTTTTTTATTGCATTAAAATTTTATTTTCCGCACGCCGAGCATGTACTGTCAAGGTTGCTGAAAGAGTTAGTGCAGCCCATTAACTCTTTAAGCACCCTGGACAGTACCATGCTCGTCGCACAGAAATTACAGGTTCGGTCAGAATCAAACTTTTTGGTGAAATTCGGCCTACCAGCCGAACCGAACTTCTCATAAGTTCGCTCATCTCCAATTACCAGCAATGTCTGCTCCAGATTTTTGCTGCTCTTGCCTAACAACGAACAACATGTTTGATGGTTAGCACTATTGCCCTCTAAGGGTATGTTGACAAGCTGTGTTTTCAGCTGTTTTTTGTGGCGTAAACACCTTAAAAAAGCCTGAAAAAAAAATAGAAGCTGTACGCTTCCAAATATCTGCCCATTGTTTTCAATGGAAAAAAAACAGAGTTTCGTTCAGACAGGGCGTTTAACGCAGTGCATTGTCACTTCATGAGCCGTTTCATTGCGTCAATAGAAAAACAGCTCCAAAAAACTTTTGATGCTTTAAAAACAGCTGTAAATCAGAGGCAATTTTCCCTTGAAAACCGCTCGGAAATTTTACAGCCGTTTTTACTTTAGCGTGTGAACATACCCCAACACGAGTCCTGGCTTCAAATCTGACAATTTACAACATCTGCGTGGAGTTTGTGGGTTTACTCTAGTATCCTCCCACACCCCAGAAATATACAGATAGGGTATTTAGATTGGGAGGACAACTTCTGTACAGCACTGCGGAATATGCTGGAGCTATATAAATAACAGAAATGGCTTAACACTGTATTAGTCACATTTGCCTAACCTGATTTAAGGGCTCTGAGGAAAATCGCATCAGTCGTCTGAACCTGTATGACAGGAATTTGAACGCCCAAGACACAAAAAGGCAAACGGCCCAATTTCCCCCATTATACACATTTCTCCAGATGAGCACCAGGAGACAATTACAGAATAAAGAGCACATATCTGGTACATTCTGGGACTTTTCAATTATCAGATTAAGGCCTTATTCAGACGAACGTCTCCATTTTGCATCCACCAAGAACGGAAAAGTTTGTCACGCGTTTCAGTTCCGTTTGGCATCTGTATGTTCCGTGTGGCACCAGTTGATGTCAGTTTATGTTCAACTTTCTTTATTTTTAATTTTTTTTTCTCTTAATTTCTTATGAACTCGTGCTTGAAGCACGGACAGCACACGGATATGTGTCCGTGTGCTGTCCATGATTCTCACGCAACGATAGACTTCAATGGGTGTGTGATGCGCAGAAAACATACAAGTATAGGACATGCATAGGTCCGCGTGACGGCTGTTGTCTGAACGGCCGTCAAATGGACGTATTCAACGTTCGTGTGAATAAGGCCCAAGTCCGTATTTACGTTTTCAAAAAGTTACACTGCAATTTATCATTACACTTTAAGCAGTTATTTAAAGTTGCATTTTCAACAAGGAAGCACAAAGATTAGCAAGTCTACATATAGGATGACGTGTTGACAGAGAACAATTATCTATTGTTTATCCTGTCAAAATTCAGAGGCTTTTCTGCAAATCTGGTCAGCCAGAGGTGAATACATTTAGGATTAAAAAACGAGGCTATAAGATCCCCATGCAAGCAAAGGGGAAAATATAGTCTCAAAAAGATAAAGAGAAGATTGAATGAGGTCAGCACAGGAATAAAGGGTAACAATAATGATATGTTGCAAGGAGGAGACCAGTAGAGTTCAAGGTCTGAGGACGAAAGAGGATGACAGCTTAGAGAATGTCAAGTAAATGGAATTAAAAAAATAAAAAGGAGGTGACTTCACAGAGAAAAAGTTTAGTGATAGAATAAACTGGATATAAATAGCTAGTTTGAAGAGATCGTAAGGAGAGATGCAATACTAATAAAAACATAAGACAAACTGGTTAAATAGGGATAATTGGAGGAACTGTATTAGTAAAAGAGAGAATATAAAGAGAACACAAAGTACGCTGAATGTAAGCAGCGCATTACCAGCACTCTGCTTTCAGAAGATTGACCGGTTTTTCTCTCCATTCCAGGAATTTGTAAATTTTGGATAGGATACCAAAATAAATCTGAACTGGGATATTCCAAATAGGTAGAACAATGAGAGTTCTAAGGAATGATCAATAATAACTAACCTCCTGTATACAGACTGGCGGTCATGAACTTCACAGGCGATGTTCAAGTCTGCGTTTCCTTAAATTTAGTGTGTCCAGGGTTGGGTGCAGGTGTAAGTGGAACTTTGGGCAACAGAGTGTTATAGTGGCGCCCCCAGTCTACCCCACCCTAGGCTTTACAGACACACTGTAGAGAAGTTTTATCCAAATCACCAAAGTCATCCAATGCCCATTGGGCCCTAGCTGATACTAGCACCTAAATGTGGCCCAGAGTTTTGACCTACTGTAACACACACACATATACAGGAAAACTACATGTGAAAGCTGCGATTGTGGTTTTCTATGGGACATTGCCTAGAACCATCTCCTAAAAAATGTAAACATAACTATGTACGGCACATAAGCAAAGGCTAAATGTTGAGCTAGGCTCAATTCAGACTGGCTTATTGTATCAGTGTTAAAATCGCACATTGATCCATATGGTGCTATAGAGTTTGATTCATTAGAACCAAAAAAAAAAAGCCTAGAGAGCTCCAAAGCCAGGTTCCCACGAGTCGGATACGCTGCATTTATATATAAAAAATAAAAAAGGAGGAGAGACACAGCTTATGCCGATTTTGACGCAGAAAAAAACGTGCCAAAATACAGCCAAAACCGCCTCTCACGAAAGGTGGAGGCGTTTTTTCCTGGAGCGGCTTTGAGCAGCTAGCAGGAAAAAGGAGACATGTTCTTTTACTTGTCGTGGTTCCGCCTCCTGCCTCTCACTAAAATCAACGTTGGGTAGAGAAATGGGCACAGCCGAAAAACACTGCAAAAACAGCGGCAAGAGTTTTCAGGCATGTCAAAATCCGACTCAAAATTCATGCAAGAATTTTGAGGCAGATTTTTCTGCTTGCAAAAAAAAACCTCAGTGTGAACAGGGCGATTTTACAAGAGGATCCTTCCCATCTATTGTGTAAACAGCTGTATAAGGCTAAGGGTATGTTCACACGCAGTGGTTTCAGACGTAATTCGGGACGTTTACGCCTCGAATTACGCCTGAAAAACCTGCACCATTACGCCTCCAAACATCTGCCCATTGCTTACAATGGGATTTACGGTGTTCTGTTCCCACGAGGCATATTTTACGCGTCGTTGTCAAAATACGGCGTGGAAAATGACGCCGCGTCAAAAGTGCAGGTCATTTCTCGGTACGATTTTGGAGGCGTTTTTCATTGACTCCATTGAAAAACAGCTCCAAAAATGGCCGTAAAATACGCACCAAAAAACGCAAGTTGCTACAAAAACGTCTGAAAATCAGGAGCTGTTTTCGCTTGAAAACAGCTCCGTATTTTCAGACGTTTTTTGCTAAGCGTGTGAACATACCCTTAGGTTACATCTGCGTTGGGACTCTGTTCATGGGTTCCGTCGGACCCTTCCATCAGGGGAAGCCATGAACGGTATCCAAACTGAAACCATAGGTTTCCGTTTGCATCACCTTTTGTTTCAATGGTGACGGATCCGGTGCAAATGATTTCCGTTTGTCACCGTTTTTTTTAAGGGTTCCGTCGTTTTGACGGAATGAAGAGCGCAGTTGACTACAGTATTGATTCAGTCAAAACGACTGATGTGAACTTAGTTCACATCTTCAATGCATATGTGAACGAAGCCCAATTGTGACTTCAGAAGTAAAATACATAAAATGTGCTCTCAAATATCTCAGTAATCTGTTTTCATGAGATTCAAAGTTCATAGGATTGATTGATATTTAAAATCATGATTTCACATAAAAAATGGCAACTCGGCACTCCAAGGTATTATGCAATAAGTGATATTTTATTTCAAATATAGCGAAAAGTAGTAATCCAAAAATAGATTTAACGTTTCGGTCTATACATTTGACCTTCAGATATGGATTACGTCCGTGGATATGGATATGCGGCGCTCGCGACCTCGGTCGCTGTTAGGTAATGGATTACTACTTTTCGCTATATGTGAAATAAAATATCACTTATTGCAGAATACCTTGGAGTTCCCATTTTTTATACGTTGGCGTGGAAGCCTACTCACTCACCCTTGAAACACGGAGTGCTGCGGGATCAAGAAAGTACCATGTTTTATTTCACATTACACAGAATTTAGTAATATGTAAAAGTCGTCAGCGCCTCATTCTAAGAAACAAGGGCACCGTTTCAAACTACCCGCTCCGATATAATCTTAGCTGCCAGAAGAAGCCACGTGCGACATCTTGGGGTTTGGATCCCCCCATGGTTCTAGTCGGTATGCCTCACAATTTGACCTGGTTTCTAACAAATTTTCTTCACTTATTATTGATTTATCCACTATTATTTTTTTTTTTACATGGCTTAACAGAGTCTTATTGCACTTGTTTATAATATGAAGTTTTAGGGCCTGATCTATGGACGACGACCCATCTGCGTAGGCCTTTTTCAGACCAACATGGGGAAACGGATGCGAAAAATGGATTTCACGGATCCCCAAAGACTGGAATCTATGGAGGGATCAGTTAAAACAGGAGAAAATAGGACATGTTCTATTTTCCAACGGAACATTTATACAGTCAGTAGAAATACATGCGTCCGTGTGACGGCTGTTGTAATGGCCGTCACACGGACAGTCAACATTTGTGTGAATAAGCCCTAAGGCCTCATTCACACGACAGGGTCCGAGTGTCGGCCGGGAAAATCGGCTGATTTTCCCAGCCGGTTTGCATCCAGTTTGCATCCGTTCCGATTCCGTTCCGGGCCGTGTTGCCGTTTTTACCGGCCGATTTGGACCCGATTTGCATCCGTTTTTATCCCTGTCCGTTTTAAAAATCGGATGAATTTCATTTAAATTTGTTGCCACACACAGCTCGCTGTAGATAATGCCACCCTGCCCTCTGCAGGTGATGCCACCCAGCCCCCGGTAGGTGATGCCACCAAGCCCCCGGTAGGTGATGCCACCCAGCCCCCGGTAGGTGATGCCACCCAGCCCCCCCCCACACATTCCAGGAGAAGTAACTGACTTCAATGTCCATATATACAGGTCGGGAATTCCGCTTCAGAAGTGAGTGACGTCACTGTGTCCATATATGGACAGTGTAGTCACGCACTTCTCCTGTAGCGGAATCCCCAATCCCCGGCCGAGGATTGGGGATTCCGACTCCTACAGGGAGCAAAAAAAAGACCCTCCTCCTCACACGCACTCTGCACTGTGAGGAGGAGGAGGAGAGAGAGCACGAGTGACGGAATACAAGGCCATCACTCGGGACACATTCCGGTGATGGCCGTGTATTACCCGGCCCCATAGACTTCTATGGGAGCTGGGCGGCCGGGTACCCAGCAGAAAATAGGGCATGTCCCATTTTTTGACGGCCGGTTTTTCTTTGTAGGTGGTGAGATTTACTCTTATTTGGGCCCAATTATATTCGTAGGTGAGATTCTCGCTCTCTAAGCAGCCCGGTGGTAGCATAGAATAGAGGAGGTTCTTTATATCTGCCATCCAGGGAGAGGAGGTCCCCATGTTTGTTTGCATTCCAGGTAGAGAAAAAGGGTGGCTCTTTCTTCCCCTGCACCTCTTAGGCTGGAATCACACGAGCGTGGCGTTTTTGCGCACGCAAAAACGCAGTGTTTTGCCTGCGCCAAAGCCACTTAACAGCTCCGTGTGGCAGCATATGATGCGCGGCTGCGTGCTTTTCGCGCAGCCGCCATCATTATGACACTCCATTTGGATGTTTGTAAACAGAAATGCACGTGGTGCATTTCACGCAGTTAGCACGGAACTGCTTCCGTGCGGCATGCGTGGTTTTCAAGCACCCATTGACTTCAATGGGTGCGTGATTCACGCAAAATGCCAAAAGAACGGACATGTTGAGACTTTTTTTCAGCGGACTCACGCGGAGTAAGACTATAGCCCCCATAGACTAATATAGGTCCGTGCGACGCGCGTGAAAATCACACGCGTTGCACGGATGTAATTCCCGTTCGTCTGAATAAAGCCTTATTGTGACGGGAAATAAAAATACTCCCATGCCCAGTAGCAGCCCTCTTGGATCTTGCCCTAAAACTAAACTGACCTGGTCCTTTTTGATCAATATTAATTTGCTCGCAATATGATAACTAATAAGGTGCAATCTAATAATAAACATTGGTAGAATGCAACAATAAATATAGATCTAATGAAAATACAAACATTTTAGAGATTTACTTAATTGTATGTTACACAATCCCTAAGGACCATAGAATTATTTCACGGAGATCAACTGATCCAGAAAGTGAAGCCAGTGCAATATAATTTACATTTACATGTAGTACCAGCTAGTAACTAATTAAATGCTGAATAGGAGCTGTTTTGAATGGTAATCGCCCTAGTTTAACCCTTTAATGGCCAGCCTAGTTTAGACCTCATTGACCAAGCTATTTTTTACATTTCTCCATCGTTGCATTCAAAGATCTACAAAGTCTTTATTTTTCCATTGACAGGTTGTATACTTGTTTTTTGGGGGATAAGTATTTCAATAGCACCATTTTGGGGTACATATAGTTTGATTAACTTTTAATTAACTTTTTTTGGGAGAGAGGGATAAAATAGAACCCAGCAATTACTCCACACTTTGGTGTCCTAAATTTACACCGTTTACCGTGCTGTATAAACAACTTTATTCAGTTGGTCGTTAAGATTGCGGCAATACCCAAATTTATATACATTTTGTATGTTTTACTACTTTTACACCATAAAAACACTTTTTTCAAAATTATTTGTTTTTGTGTCTCCATATTTTAGGAGCCATAACTTTATTTTTCTGCCGATGCAGTTGTATGAGGGCTTTTTATGCAGGATGACTTGTAGTTTTTATCAGTACCATTTTGGAGTACATGCGACTTTGATCACTTTGTCCAATTTTTTTGTAGGCAGGACAAACAGAAAACAGGAACTCTGGCATGGTTTTTTAATTTTATTTATTTTTTACGACATTCACCGAGTGGGTTGAATATAGTGATCGCTTTATAGGTGGGGTTGTTTACGGACACGACAATACCAAATGTGTTATTTTTTCACTTTGTTTTTTTTATAAAAAATAATTTTGTAAGGTGAAAGTGTGGGTTTTTAATTTTTTAAATTGGGATATTTATTATAAACGTTATTACACTTTTTTTACTTTATTAGTCCCACTAGGGGACTTTACTATGCGATCATCTGATCGCTTTTATAATACGCAGCAATACTTCTGTATTGCAGTGTATTATGCCTGTCAGTGTAAAACAAAGAGGCATCAACTAGAGGCAGACCTGGGGGCCTTTGTTAGGCTCCCGGCTGCCATAGAAGCCTCTGGCACCCTGCGATCGATCGCAGAGCGGTGTGCCGGTGGGAGTAGTCTCCTTCTAAACCACTCAGATGGATCGATACGGATCTCGATCCCGGCCACGCCAGCAGGTCTGCTCCCAGCCCTCAGCGTGCAGGGGGATTTACCTGCTCCCGGCGGGGTTTATTCTGATGCAGCGCCGTATAAAGGCTGCTGCATCGGAATAAAGCACTTAGTGGCCACTGTAAAAACACATATGGGCGATCACTAACGGGTTAAGATGTTGAAGTTACAGCTTGCATAACTTTGGTTTAAGTAGTGAGATAGGAGTACTAATACATCCTTAAAAAACAAACAAACATACTATAAGACTACGTTCACATTTCGTTATTGCCCAACATTTGTTGTAATCACATCCGCCAAAAGTATCTATGGGGGGGGGGGCATGTTCTTTGGTTTTTTTTACAAAGCGAGTCAATGGGCCTCGTATGCCACTGTATGACTATACAACGGCACACGTTGCAACCTTTCCATCGGAGGTATACATCAAGGAATACTTAGAAGGAAAAAGTGAGGTGCAAACAGAGCCTAAGGCTGGGTTCACACACCCAATTTACGGATGTAATTCGGGCGTTTTAGCCTCAAATTACGTCCAAAAATACGGCTCCAAAGCGTCGGGAAAACATCTGCCCTTTCATTAGAATGGGCTTTACGATGTTCTGTGCTGATGGTAATTTTTTTTACGCGCCGCTGTCAAAAGATGTCACTTTTTGAGACGTAAATGGAGCCGTTCTCCATTGACACCATGGAAAAACAGCTCCAATTACGTCCGTAATGGACACAGCGAAAAGCGCCTGCAACATGCCATTACGTCTGAAATGCCGGAGCGGTTTTCTCCTGAAAACAGCTCCATAATTTCAGCCGTAACGGAGGCTGCCGTGTGAACATACCCTAAGAGAAGAATTTGAAGCATTAATGGCGTACTGGTACAAGGGTATTATGGTATCGGTAGGTTGACGTGAGCCACAGCCACTTCATAAACCAATAAGAGGTTTCATTGCAAGAAAAAAAGGTAGACTTTGACCAGGTCTATATGTGTTTCTTAGGTTTATCTGACCAATTTGAGGGCACCTATCGGGCTACACCATTAAGTCTGATTGTTGAATTTCACTGACATGAGTATTAATGTGTAGCTGTAGGAAATAAAATCTTGTCTTCTACCAATCTCAGAAGATACTCCTTAAGTAACGGCTGTTTAATATATTAAAAATGCAAAAATGTAAACAATAAAATAATTTTAATGCCACTTTAAAGAGGTTGTTTCATAAAAGACAACCCCTGTCCATATGCCCGATTAGAGAATATGGACTCCATAGAGGTGTGTCCTTAGCTTGGGGACCACTCTCTATAAGCCAAAGCGGAGAGCTGGTAAGAAAAACTCCAGTGAACTTAGCCCAAGCTATTACATATTTGCATTCAACTGAGTTCTGGAATAAATCACTGGTTGTCAAAACAAGACCCACCCAGTTCGTAGAATTGGAGATTATGTTCGCCCCTGCCGTTACTCAGCAATTGATATAGCCTGCTAAAACTCCAGGACAGGAGATCCCAACTGTATAAATCAATAACCTACAGTTTTCACACAAAAAAATAAAATAAATACATTTGCACCCAGGGCAGAACAGTCGGCCAACTGGTAATACATAAAAGTAATGCATCACTAATTAAACATTTGACAAATTCATATGTTATTTACACGACATGTTTGTAATTATTATAACTTTATAAGATGCTGGTGGTGTATACCAAGCGGACGCCATGAAACTAGTAAATATAATAGGTAACATTTGTCATACATTATGTATCATTTGAGCGTCTAACGCAGATAGGTCGGTAAATTATGATGTCAAAGATGAAGACTCCCTTCACAAATACTTACATATTACATCTGACTCCCAAGTTGATATGTGTGAGTTCTCAACCTGACATGACCCCTAAGAATGTCAACCATGTCTCCTTAATGGCAAGTCCACAATTATTTATATATATATCTTTTGGATAGAAATCCGCTCAATTTTTAACAACGCCTTAAGGGGTGGTGTGGTGGTGGTGTTGGGAGGGGGGGGGGGTTGGACCAGTTTGGCTAAATTCCCAAGACTCCTACCCATCCGGGAAAGGGTCTATTTTTGTTAATATACTCCAGATAAATTACATACACAGCATAAACGTATCCTCACAATGCCAAAAACCTCAAAAGCATGCTACCTGTTTAGGCTACATATTTCTTATAAAAGGACTGCATGTATAAACCCTAAAACAAGAAGAAAGTTATATTCATAAGCTGCATTCTACATTGAATTGACCTTTAAAGGATTAGGCAATAAAAATATAAACATATTCAACTTTTATACCTTTTGGTTTTAAATCTTTAAACAAAGCTAGAAAGGAGCAGCCTGTGGCTAGCTGTGCTAAAAACATGTACTGAACAAGTGTGCCAGTTATATAAATATAAAAGCCAAGTATTGAAAATTCATTTCTAAGTATCTTGCATGAAAGGAGAGCAAATCAAAAGATTTACTGCCTCCTTTAATCCTATCCTGGCTTCTCCCCTTCTTTTAGCTGTAAATGCTTAGCTACTGTGTGAGAATGACATCCTGTTGATTTATAAAGTAAGGCACAGCAGTCAGCCCCAGCCTAATAAAATTTCCACTGGCCTCTAGTGCCACCTAGCCATAGGATTTCAAGTTTCATTTCACCATTGGTGCTTACAAATTAACACCACACATTCTGTCAAAAATTAACGTTTTTTTAGGTTGAGTAGTACTTACGGTAAAAAACGTATTCTGTATAACTGGACCAGATCTTGTCATCAGTATACTGATTGACGAATGAAGCCGTCACTGAGGAGTTACAGGCTACCATATGGAATCCACATTCTGATAACATGTCAAATGCTCTCTCTAGATGCTTGAACTTGAGATAAAACCTTGATGTGTATTTTTCTGGAGCTCGGTCCGGATCTCTGCTTTCATTTAGGGTTTCGCCAAAAACCTCTTTGGCCAGAGAGATACGACCACAAACCAGAATTCTTGGAACTCTACGAAACTTTGCATCTGCTTGACTTTCTCGGCCCATAGTGCAAGATCCCCGGTAACCAACAGTGATGAAGCCCCATTTTCGGTCTGAAGGCATCAAAGAAGATGATGGGCATATTCTGGTTTCACTTCCTTGCGAAACTTCCTCAAAGTCACTGTGGCAGTAGTCATCAGGGCTCTGTTTTACTTCATCAGGTGCCAAGATCTTCACAAGTTCTGGGAGCAAAAAGTATTCCGCTTCTCTTTTCAATCTTCCTTTTTCCGGGAAGTGATCTGGCAAGACCACCTGCCTGTCCCTGAGATAATCGAGCACATAACGGAAGAGAAACCCATCTCGGTCAATAAAGAATCGTCCTTTGGCATCTTTGGCCAGGTCATTTATAGAGTCCCTTTTTGAGGTGAACATTTTCCAAAGCAAGGAATGGGGTATACTGGTCAAAGTTGAATGGCGTGTAAAGTAAACTTGCCCACCGACATTTAATTCAACAACCTCTGGAAAAGATTGCAGAATGGTCCCTTGGTCTCTAGGTGGAGCATAAGTTCTGCAGTTTCCACTCAGAGCCATTGTGCTTTTTAACAGATTCCACTAACTATGGTACAAATTGTTCATGAATTTTAAAATTTAAGTGGAAAACTGATATGTATATTCCCAAAGTGCAACAACTCTCTTCCGATTCTGAATTGCTTGGTCATGAAGTCAGTTAAAATTGGTCATGAACATAACAGTCTGTTGTGTGTCCTATATCAAATCCACTTGAATATTCACTTGCTAAAACAGTATAAAAGAAGGATATAGATCACATTGAACTCACTGGATGCAAGGTCACACCGAACAACCAGACGTACAAGGATCTGTCAAGAGAGAATTTTTTTTTGAAGTTAACAGAAATAGCAAGTGTGTGTGTGTGTGTGTGTGTGTGTGTGTGTGTGTGTGTGTGTGTGTGTGTGTGTGTGTGTGTATGTGTATATAGAAAAATACAGAAGCGCATAAAAATGTATCTATAGACATTTTAAAACCTCTGCATGCAATTTACATTGGCAAATTGGTAGAACACATATATATATATATATATATATATATATATATATATATATATGCATGCAATAATAAAATTACTATACCTGGGTTGCATAATCCTTTCGTATGGAAATGATGACACTTTTTATACACTCAAATAGAAATCAATATAAAAATAAAAAATAAAGTATGGGAAAGGTGTAGCTGTCCTCAAGTGTAGAAAGTTAGCAGCTCCTGGGTAGCAGTGGCTGTGATGCCTTCAGTTGTGGTGGTCAGCAAATAAAAGCAAACTAAAAATAAGACTGGCTTGTTATTAGGGCAGTGGAAAAAGCGTTCTCCAGATGGGATGCTGGATTCTAAATGCCTTGAAAAAACCTCCCAGTCACCACAGCCAGCCAGCATGGAGCAGGATGCACATCTGATACCCCAAGTACTAGCAGGAACACAGAGGCTAGCATACTTCCAGGAGAGCAGAGGAAGGGACGGGAGGAGCGGGCAGCAGCTGAGAATTCAGCTCTGGGAGCTCTGATGCTTGGTTGCTGAGCCTGCTCTAGCTGCTGAGCTGGGTGGATCCACAGTTCCCAGGGCTGTTCTGAGATGGTGCTATTTCAGCAGTGCAGGGAAGAAACCAACCAGGGAAATAACTATTACATCATCTTAAAGGAATATAGATGTGAATGAAGACATAAAAGCAGAGGATCCATTTGTGGGCTGTCAACAGCAGCTTTCTTTTAAACAGGTGAACATATGAAAGTGTGAAGAGCAGCTTAAGGCGTACCTATCCCCTGGGTGATTTAACCTATTAACCTCCATTTAAGTTGTCACATCAAGCATTGATTCTAATTGGTTATGTTGTTGCAGATTACAGCAATTAGGGACAAAGCTTCGTCTTGCAATTATAGTCTTATCTCTCGTACCGCACATACACAGATTTTATACTAGCCGGCTACTGCCACGGTTTTACTGATAATAACCATCCATTCTGTTAGAATTAGGGCTGCAGTAAATAGGATTTTCCAGTATGAGAAAAGTAACAAAGTATCAAACATGAACCTAATATTCTGAGAGGCGCAGGCAAGATGATACACTGTAGGATCACATTATTAATATACAAGTTCAAATAGGGACAGGAGAAGCCAACAGTTATCAGCTCTCCAGGCGCAAAATACATCACTTACACAGCTAAAAAAAAAAAAAAAAATCTATATATATATATACACACACACATATATGTATATATATATAGTTCGGAAATACTATTAAAAATAAATAAAAATAGTCTATTACATTTTAATATTAATTGTCATCAACTGAAATTTCTGTGTTCATGAATATTTCCAATAAACGACCTGGCTTCGGTTTATGGTCTCAGGCAGAGGTTTTGGGGCGTAAGCAGTAGACGGCAGCTGAACACCGACAAACATCTGCCCATTGAAATCAATGGGAAAACGGCGCTATGTTCAGGTGGGGCGTTTTTTTTATGCCGCGGCTTTAAAAGAGAGGTGTGTAAAAAAAAAAAACGCCCTGTAAAAAGAAGGATTTCATTTCTTGAGCCGTTTTACATTGTGTCAATGGAAAGACAGCTCCAAAAAACATCTAGAAAAAAAATCCTCAAAAAATCGAAAACAGCTCCGTCATGTTCAGCCGTTTTTACCTGTGCAAATACCCTCAGGCTGCATTCACACAGGCTTAGCACCGCCTCACGTGGGAGGTGTATATTTAGTGTAAAAAAACAACAAAAAAACAATTGTGTCATGTGATCTAATGCTGTAATGCTAAAACATGAGGTTTGAGATGACTTTCCTGTTTTACTGACATGGACTTTCAGACAGCAGAAGCCATATATGTTTTGTGAGGAGATCATAGAGTAAAGCAGGGAAAGCTATTTCAAAAGGTGTAATTTAGAACAAATGTTACTGCTTTGTCCTGATAAGATCCTATTTTGATACAAAATATAATATAACGTACTACTACCCTAAGACTTCTACCTTTAGGGGTTTTAAAGGAAAAAAAAATGTGGCTGAGCTCTTCCAAAAACAGAACTACACAGGGGTGGCACCGCTTTTGGAAGTAAGTAACCTGTTTTTTCTTATCTTGGAAAACCAATTTAAAACAGTTGCCCTATTAGGGCTTATGGACATCATAGAGGAGGTATCCCCTGCTCTAGTACCCACTCCATTGGGGCTCCCACACCTCAGCGAGAGCAAAAACACCATTTCCTGTAGTTTTTATGGAAGAAAATGGTGCGTAAGTTGTGGTTTTTCACAATGCTAGGAGATGGTGACATCTCTGAAAAACGCAGCAATTCTGTCCACTTTCCACAGCAGGAATTGACATGCTGTGGTCCGAGAATCACGCACCGAAGGTAAATTTTGGCTTGGAAATTTTACGCAGCGTGTGAATGAGATTTCTTAAATCTCATCCACTATGCTGCTACTGTATTCTGCTGCGTTTTTTATGTCCGAAATGCCAGACGGAAAAAATGCAGCAATTCAGCAGCGTGTGGACAAGCCCTTACGTTTTCATGCTTTTTTTAAATTTGCTTCTTATTGCAAAGAAAGATGACCTCTAAGGGTATGTGCACACATTAATTACGTCCGTAATTGACGGACGTATTTCGGCCGCAAGTCCCAGACCGAACACAGTGCAGGGAGCAGGGCTCCTAGCATCATACTTATGTACGATGCTAGGAGTCCCTGCCTCGCTGCAGGACAACTGTCCCGTACTGAAAACATGATTACAGTACGGGACAGTTGTCCTGCAGCGAGGCAGGGACTCCTAGCATCGTACATAAGTATGATGCTAGGAGCCCGGCTCCCTGCACTGTGTTCGGTCCGGGATTTGCGGCCGAAATACGTCCGTCAATTACGGACGTAATTAGTGTGTGTGCACATACCCTAAAGGTTTAGCTGTGGGATGGGATTGTCCAGACAAGACAACCACTTCAACTCTCCATAATATGGAAATAATAACTGGACTTCCAATGGTTCTACTGAATCACCATATGGTTCAATTGCCATCTATTACCGATATTCTGTAACATATTGTTTCTAGGGGAGAATTCCTCTTTTATTTGCCCAATATAGTATAGAACCGTATGGACTTCATATGCTGCCATACCGGCACTATACACATGGTTCCATCTACATGAGGGACTAGACTGGATTTGTATGTCAGACTTTTTACGCCACAGTATGTCATGTATACGAGCTTATATACAGTATAAAACATGCATAATACATTTCAACACAAGGAGTATTGCAATGCATTATAAAGCGATCAAAGGATTGCAAGTTCAAGTCCCTTAGTAGGAATAAAAAAAAAAAAAAACAACACTTTTCTCCCTTACAAAACATGTGTTCTATGTACTTTAAATTGGTTCCAATTACAACTTGGTCTTGCAAAAAACAAGCATTCGTATGGCTAGGTGAACAGAAGGATTAAAAAGGTTATGGCTCTGTGAATGCAGCAATGAAAAAAAAAAATGGAGAATTGCTGCATCCTAAAGCCAAAAAATAAGCCACAGCCTGAAGAGGTTAGAGGGGTTATACAGGTTAGAAAAACATGGCTACTTTCTTCCAGAACCACCACCACACCAGTTGCGTCTAGTATTGCAGCTCCGCTCCACTGAAGAAAATGAAGCCGAGCTGCAATACCACACACAACCTGTAGCGGATGTGGCGCCACATTTGGAAGAACGCAGCCATGTTTTTGAATCCTGTACAACCCCTTTAAATATAAATTCCAATACATAATGACATGGGTCAACGATGATTAAATATATTGTAGTGGGATAACCCTGATGTTATGCTCTTAAACATGGATACCATGAGTCTTATTATTGCTATATTTATTAATTTAGTGTAAGCAAAAGAGCTAGAAGATAACCGGTTTTATTCTAACTGGCTCTTTGCATGCATGGATTGATGAGGGATGGAAAACAGTGATGTGTTAGCATGACAGAACAGGAAAGGGAGAATGACAGCCTGAAAAACCACTAATACACTCCAGTGCCTTAAAATGACATGCACTGAACTCATATCCTCTTCTGTGGCTTGAGGTTTAGTGGGTTCCCAGTAAGGATCTCACTGGCCAAAGCTTAATGTTTATAAGTAATGAAGTCCCATACACTAGGCACAATATGAAGCTCACATAAGAGTTCACTCATCGTTCATCCCTCCATTAGGGACGGTAATCACGATGTAATGTGCTGCTTCACTACCTATACATAGAGGTTACTTCGTTCCTTTATATATTTAAACAGTTAAGTGCTTCCAAACCAAAGCTGGAATCTCAAATTCGTCCTACATCTTCCTACATTTACTTAAGGCAAATATGTCAGAATGGTTGAGCACGAATAGCTCCCATTAAACAATACCTATATCATGGGTACGGGTACATAAGGGGGGTGGAGGTATATGAAGATGTATAGCTGCTATTAATGCTGGTCGTGCTGAATCTAATTAGGCATATACTATAGATATGGTATGTTCACTTGCGGCTCCAAAAGTGCCGATGCCGCCTTAACGCTGCGGTAATATGCTAAACTTGTTAACATTCGCTTCCAATTGTTTCAATACAACTCCATTTAAACCAATGAACAACTTACTGTATATGGATATCATGGTGCCCACTTTCTCCTTGCCATAGTTGTAGATATACTGAAATTAATACATTTACGATCAAAATGCTTTGAGCTCATCCTTTAGACATGTGTGAAAGAAAGATAACCATAATAATTTGATAGTGGTCATAATTGGTCAGTAGTGAAATATTTTAGCACGGAAAGTTTGTAAGTAACGTCTAATAGATTTTTCAATTAGGACATGCTGCGAAGAAGACGTAAAAAGAAAATATTTCTAAATGAATGGCACATTGCCAATCTGTAACTTTGTAGTAATAGCATTATATGCTTTTCATCAGATTAAGAAATACTTTAAAGCACATTTGTAATGGGATACTGAAATTAATCTGCTTGGTGATCAAATAGTAAAAATTCTACATTTTAATCTCATAAACTAGTTATTGATGTGTTAGAACCTTATGGTGCTCAGAGGGTTTTTAACCACTATGGTCTAGTTAACGCTTAAAACCTTGAAAGTTAGAAATGTCCTTCTACAAACTGTGAAAACAACCAAAAAAAAACGCTTAAAAAGATCAGCTAAAAAAATGAAATGACAATTTAACAAGAAGCAAAATGTTTTTGATCAGGTATTAATGATATCCATGGCGCAGATATCCCATTGTTGTTGCACCAGAATTTTGACCTAAGCTGTGGCTTTTATTTGTGAAGATCAATTTAGACAAATTATTGATTTGCACCAAAGAGAAGAGATTTTGAAGCCTTTTTTAATATTGTCTAGAAAAGGGGTGTGGTTAGTGGGAAGGGGCAGGTCTTAAAATGTGCCAACGCCTGCAAAATTTGGTCGCAAAAAAATGGCGTAGACTAAGCATCAAAGAGGTGGTATAAGGAAAAGTGCCTGAAATGTCCTGCAAGACATGCCAAGTTTATAATATAGTGTACCCCACTTTGATAAATTTGGCGCATGTTCTGACTGCCTGGTTTTAGTTTATGCGGTCTGAGTATTAGACAGCATTAGTCCCCCAAGGTGTGAGCACCCAAATGTGTAAGCCCCTGGTTCTTTGGCAGCCAACAGTAAGGTTCTTGTCATGGCATACCACAAAATTGCTCATTAGTGGAACTTGATACTGAAAGGATGGAGTGTAACTGCTGTGACTAGCATTTTGTGGACTGTGCAGCATGCATAGTAACCATACAATGCTTGCCCTCAGGCCGGATTTACACGAGCATATGCGTTTTATGCACTCAAAAAATGCTGCGTTTTGCGCGCGCAAAAGGTACATAACAGGTCCGTGTGACAGCAGCGTATGATGCGTGGCTGCGTGACTTTTGCGCAGCCGCCATCATTATGACACTATGTTTGTAAGCAGAAAAGCACGTGGTGCTTTTCTGTTTTCATTCATACTTTTTACTGCTGTTGCGCAAATCACGCGCGTCACACGGAAGTGCTTCCATGTGCTTCGCGTGATTTTCACGCACCCATTGACTTCAATGGGTGCGTGATGAGCGAACAACGCACACAACGGGCATGTTGTGAGTTTTACGCAGCGGACACACGCTGCGTGAAACTCACGGACAGTCTGCACGGCCCCATAGATTAACATAGGTCCATGCGAGGCGCGTGAAAATCACACGCGTTGCACAGACGTATATTACGTTCGTCTAAATAAGCCCTCAGTGTGAGCAATTAGAGGCTGTCCATTCTTTACCGCTAAGGTTCCTGTTCAACTTGACATCTTGGGTTAGGTTAACGCTGCATTTGCAGAGCACATTTAGTGTATATGCTAAAACTATTCATAGATATGCATGGACCACACACCAGGAGAATGTGTTTTTAGTATATGTTTAAACCTTTTTTTATGCTTCCCAATACAAGGGCATCCCACAAAAAGTGACCACGTGGTACATGTGTATGGGAGTTAATTGCAGCATTTCTGTGTCATGCATGGTCCAGATCTGGCGGTAAATAACAGCCTTGGGTCTGGGTATCATCAGGATCAGATTGGTTCAGGACCCGTTAACAGCTCCTTGACAAGAGGCTGTTAACCAATGTGAAACCTAGACACCCCTATAATGCAGGAACGCCACCATTGCTGGATTTCCAGCAGCACAGCAGTGTCCTGGTGTCAGTGACTAACATTCTCAGGTCTGGGAACAGTCATTTGGACCTGATCCAACAAGGTATACACCGATGATAGCACCTGAACCAGAGGTTTGTAGTTAGACAGATTTGAAAACTGTATGTGGCAGAAACACTGCGATCGCCAGACTCCAGCAGCCACAGGAGCGTCCAGGTCTGACAGATACAAACATTCTGTGGTCTGGGTGCCGTCATTGGGCACGGAATCAGTCAGGTCCCAATGATGGCACTCGTACCAGGGACTTTTTATAAATAAAAGTAAAGCGAAAAAAATAAAATACAATGGAAACACACACACACACACACTTTATAATAATAATAATATAAAAGCAATACAAAAAAAACCAAAAAACTGAAAAGTGCATCTCCTTTTCACCAAAAAGCGTACACCTCCTCAAAATCACATTATTAGATATCCTGCATTACCGAACACATTTCGCATGAGCATTAGGTTCAAAGGCATTAATACGTTCCTCTCAGGTAGAATGTATATTACCCCCAAACATAAATAATTATCTCCGGGCACCAATTTTTTCTGTTCTACCCCATCTGCTTTTGCGCCTTCACTAAAACATTTCTGTACCTGGATGATTATCATCTATGTACAGATGCTGCATCTAAAGCGGAGTGGAGAGAAACATTTAAGACTAAGGGTATGTTCACACACACTATTTATGGACGTAATTCGGGCGTTTTAGCCCTGAATTACGTCCGAAAATGCGGCTCCAAAAAGTCGGCAAACATCTGCCCATTCATTTGAATTGGTCTTACGATGTTCTGTGCCGACGGTCATTTTTTTTACACGCCGCTGTCAAAAGGCGGCGCGTAAAAGAGACGCACACGTCAAAGAAGTGCCTGTCACTTCTTCAGACGTAAATGGAGCGGTTTTCCATGGACTCCATAGAAAAACAGCTCCAATTACGTCCGTTATGGACACAGCGAAAGACGCCTGCACATGCCATTACGGCTGAAATTACAGTGCTGTTTTCTCCTGAAAACAGCACCGTAATTTCAGCCATAACGGACGCTGCTGTGTGAACATACCCTCAGGCCTAACTCACACGGCCGTGTTCAGTTTTTGATATACGGTCTGCTTGTCGGTCGCATTTCCCAGACTGCGGCTCCTAGCATCATAGTTATGTATGACGCTAGGAGTCCCTGCTTCTCCACGGAACTACTGCCCCGTGCTGAAAACATGATTGCAGTTCGGGACAGTTTTCATCTTCTAAGCACGTCCCTACTCTATGAAGTGCAGTATCCCATGGCAACCAATGCCGCTGCAACACAGCACCTGCAAAGGGAATAGCACCCATTCTGACAGCCTAAGCCACCTTGGTTTTCGGCACCCTCCCACCATATCTACAGCAACAAAGATAACCACACAACACCACAAAAAAGTGAACAGATGGAAAAAGCTCACCTTTCCTAGCAGTCTCAGTGGCCAAATTGAAAGCAAGTAGGTAGGAACTTGTCTGCAGTCTCCTGTTATTTGAAAACACCTGGGCTAAATGGGCGGAGTGCTGGTACTACGACTAGAAGTATTCACAAGGGAGGGAAGAAAGAAAACCCGGACCGCACATCCATTTGCTATACTTGATCTATTGCGGCTCAGCAAAACGTAAAAAACGTACGAACATGAGGCTCCTGGGGTCCATGAAAAAAAACAACCTGCTGGATTCAGGTAGACAGCGCTAGTCTGGTAAGTTCAACTTATATGACTTAGTGACAGGTCCTCTTTAAAGTCACTTTTACTTATTCTGGTCCAACTTCTTTGCAGACACTGAAGCGCCTAGGGAGAGTGTCAGGGACTGCAAGGGGTTAAGAAAGGATGGAACGGTTTAAAATAATGCCCAGGACCAGGATTGGTCAACAAGGGGTAAGAGGGGCGTGGTTAAGAAGATATAAGGCAGGGGTTTGGAGCAGGAAGCCCTCTTACCTTCAAGCTGCAGTGGAAGAAACACCTTTGCTGCTGCTGTGGAGATTCAGAGCGTGGTCGTTGAGAAGATGGCAGAAGAACTGTTGCGGAAGGTGGCACAGCGGGTAGCGTCGGAGGGACCTGCCTGGCTGGAATCCCTGTTGGAGGAAGGAGAGAAGCGAGGATCTGAGCGGGGCACGGAACAGTCGGGAGCGGCTACCCGAGGTAGGCCGCAGCGCGTTACACGCCCTCCGGTTCGTCTGAGCCCTAGCCCTGTTGCTATGAGGGGTGCTGTGACTGCTGCACAGTCATGCGGTGGTCCCAGCAGGTCCCCTAGGCCTATGTCGACGGGTGCTTCGTCGGTCGACATAGTGCCCCCCTCCCCCCCGTCCACTCGTCGCGCTGGCGTCCTTCCCCATGGCGGTAAGAGGGCGGCTGTTAAACCGGCACGGGCACGGTACAACCCGCCTCGAGCTGCTGATGCGGGCGCGGAGGCAGCGGCCGACTATCGTGACAGTGGGGTGAATATGGCGGACTCAGGCGACTGGTCCGACATGGTCGCTTACCATGCGGCATGTTCACAGGAGCTGGGACTTGCTTCTGGGGCCTGTGTGCAGCCGGGGTCGGCGCCATCTTTCCCCGTGCTGTTCTCTACGCAGCCAGAATTGGCGGCGGGGGGAACAGGGGCGGGACGTCCTGGCAGGCGCAGTGCAGCCAGGACACAAGATGGCGGCGCACGAAAAAAGAAGATGGCGGCGGGTGCGGGGAGGCGGACGGTGAGCAAGCAGCCCAGCCAGGGGGCGGGGGCTTCTGCGGTGCCTGTCGCTTCTCCACCCCGGTCCCCCCCGGGCCCCTGTCAGCATGGGTCAGGGGCAGGGGGGGAGTGTGCTAGAAAAGATAGGATTGAGGGTGTTTTGGATTCTATTTGCCCTTCTCCTGCCTTGTCATCTTTCTCTCCTGCAGGTCCAAGAAGGGAGCGTTCCAGGCGAGGGAGGAAACGCCGGGCTGGTGGACATCGCCGGCACGGCCATCATGGACGTCGCAGGTCAGGTGACGGGAAGAGGCGTGGTCGACGGTATTCCTCGTCTTCCAGCGATGGTTTCTCCTCCTCGTCTGCGACGACGTCCGCATCATCCGGATCACGGAGGAGGTCGTCGAGGAGATCCTCACGGCCGCAGAGACGCAGTCGACGCCGGGAGGTGCAGCGCTTGTCGGTGGATCAGGAGCAGCTGTCCCAGGTTGTACCTCCCGCCGGGCCGGTGGAGGAGGTGCAGGCCGTGGTTCCAGTGCCGCGGCAAGTGGCTGAAGGACCCTCTGGAGTCGGTGGGACCTCTGGGAGCGGTGAGTCGGCCTGCGGTGACGCATGGCTTAATAAACCTAATGCAGCGGGTGCGGATTTGATTTCTGTTTTAAAAGCCGTGGTGGCTGGGTTGAAAGTGAATGAGGGAACGTCGTGTCCCTCTGTGCCACCAGAGGGAGCTATGCCCCCGTCTGAGAAAGAGAATGCTTTAGCTAGTTTGACGTTTAGAGATTCATTGTTTTGTGGAGTAGCTCCTCTCGGGACTCATTTGTCAGCTGAGGTCAAGGACAAGATTTGGAGGAATGAATTTGTGGATATTTGGTCCTTGGTCTCGGTGGAGCAGGTGACTGTCGACAAGGAGCGGGGCTTTGAGAGAGGTTCGGATAGGAAAGCGAAAGTAGCGAAAACATTTGGCAACTGGGTACAGTGTTACGCTACACTGGCTCATGTTGTTTGCCAACGCTATCCTGGGAAAGGGGCCGAGTTGTTTGTCTATTTTGACACAATTTTCAGCGCCCACAGGCTGCACGGTGGTGCGGCCTGGTGGCGATATGATGAAGAATTTCGGCGACGTTTGGCTTTGTCGCCTGATATTAGTTGGGCGACGAAGGCAACGGACGTGTGGTTGCAGCTTATTTTAGCGCAAGGGAGTAGGCAACAACGCCCCTTTCCCAGTGCGGCCGCAGCTCCGGGCCCCGCCCCTGGAGTTGCGGCCGCTAGGCCCACGGGTGCCTGTTGGCTCTACAACGAGGGCCACTGTCGTTTCTTTGCCACGTGCAAATTCCGACATGAATGCTCCATCTGTGGGGGCGCTCATGCGGCGCTCCGGTGTTTCCGGAGAGGTAAGCAGCCGGTTAAGGCACCTCCTTCCGGCGCAGCGGAGAACGCCGGTGAACGTGCTCGAGATGGGCCCATGGTTAGAGCGGTACCACAGGAGGCGGGAAGCAGAGGTGCTCACTAGCGGGTTTTCGTTTGGGTTCGAGATTCCTTTTGAATATTCTGCGACATTGTCATTGGCTGACAATTTGAAGTCGATCAATGAGAATGTGGGCATTGCGCGGTTAAAATTGGCAAAAGAGGTGGAATTGGGAAGAATGGCAGGTCCATTCAGTGAGCCGCCGTATACGAATCTGCGGGTTTCCCCCCTTGGTTTAGTTCCAAAGAAGGAACGAGGAAAGTTTAGGCTGATTCATCACCTTTCCTTTCCTCGCGGTGGTTCTGTTAACGACGGTATTTCTAGGGCGGAGGCGGCGGTTTCGTATACGTCTTTCGATGTTGCAGTAAGGCTGGTACAGGCGGCTGGACAGGGGGCGTTGTTAGCTAAATCTGATATTGAAGCGGCCTTTCGTTTGTTGCCGGTTCATCCGGAATGTTTTCACCTGTTGGGTTGTTGTTTAGACAAAGGGTTTTACGTGGATATGTGCCTTCCCATGGGTTGTTCAATATCATGCAGTTACTTTGAGATGTTTGCGTCATTTTTAGAATGGGTAGTTCGTTTGGAGTCTGGTTGTGACTCGGTTATTCATTATCTGGATGATTTTTTTTTTGTGGGCCCGGGGGGCTCTGGGTTGTGCAGCGCGTTGCTGAGAGTGTTTCGACAGGTGATGTCGCGTTTCGGTGTACCTATTTCTGAAGATAAAACAGAAGGCCCTGTTACTGTTTTGTCATTTTTGGGTATCGAAATAGATAGCGAGCGGATGATGTTTCGCTTGCCCGATGATAAATTGGCAAGGCTAGTGACGCAAGTTGACCAGGTCATGGGGTCGAAAAAAGTGACGTTAAAACAGTTACAATCGTTAATGGGATTGCTGGTGTTTGCTTGTCGTATAATTCCAATGGGTCGTGTTTTTTCTAGGCGTTTGTCTTTAGCCACTAGAGGTATCTCGAAGCCAAATCATTTTATCCGGGTAACTTCTTGTATGAAGAAGGATTTGTTTGTCTGGCATTCTTTTTTGAGTTCGTTTAATGGGAGGTCGGTGTGTCAGGAAGCTGAGTTGTCTAATGTAGACTTGGAATTGTTTACGGATGCAGCCGGAAGTGATGGTTTTGGAGCAATTTTGGGCCGAAGTTGGTGTAGATCCCCTTGGCCCTTGCATTGGAGTGATTTGGGAGTTTTACGTAATTTGACGCTATTGGAATTGTTTCCTATTATAGTGGCAATAGAGTTGTGGGGTAGCGTGATGGTTAACAAGAGGATTGTATTTTGGACAGACAACATGGCGGTGGTGCATGCGGTGAACGGGTTGTCGTCTAGTTCATTGCCGGTGTTAGCTTTATTAAGACGGTTGGTTCTGAAGTGTTTGCGTTTGAATGTGTGGTTTCGTGCGAAACATGTTCCGGGTGTCCGTAATGTGATGGCCGATGCTTTGTCTCGTTCACAGATGTCTCGGTTTCGGGAATTGCACCCGGCAGAAGGGGTGTCCCCCCCCCTTCACTTATGGGCCCTGGTCGAGGACAACTTATGAGGCTGTTGAGGGGTTCGGTGGTACCGGCGACTTGGAAGAGTCATTGCAGAGCGTGGGATCGGTGGTTGGAGATTGCGGGGAATAACTTCCCATCACAGGATGGTTGTCACCTGGACGTCACGTTAGCAAGTTTGGTACAAATACGTCAGGAAGGGGGTAGTGCGGCCACAGCGAGCAAGTTTTTAGCAGGGGTGGCCTTTATGTTAAAATTGTGGGGATGCAGAGATGTTACAAAAGAATTTGTAGTTCGGCAGTCTTTAAAAGGGTGGAAAAAAGAGGCGTGTTCCAGGGACACGAGGCGGCCAGTATCTTTTTCACTTTTGGGTCGGCTTCTAGCCGTTTTATGTTTTGTGTGTCGGGATGAATATGAAGTGTCTTTGTTCGGAGCGGCGTTTTCTTTGGCTTTCTTTGCCGCATTACGGGTTAGTGAGCTGGTTCCGCACAGTGTAAGTGCAAGCGGTGGTCTTCTCGGATCGGATGTAGTAACGTTGGGAGATTCTCTCAGGGTCTGTGTGCGGAGGTCAAAGACTGATATGGTAGGGAGGGGGGCTTGGTTGTCGATTGGGAGGATTGGGGGGCAGTATTGCCCGGTAAAATGGGTACAGGAATTCGTGTTGGTCCGAGTGCCCGGGTCTCAATTCTTGATCCATCAGGATGGATCCGCAATGTCGCGTTTTCAATTTGAGGCGATTTTTAAGGCCGGTTTGAAGTACCTAGGTTTGCCACCGGGTGAGTTTGGTACACATTCGTTTAGGATAGGGGCGGCAACTGAGGCAGATGCCTTGGGCTTGGATTCAGCGGCTATCATGAGTCTGGGTAGATGGCGTTCTGATAGCTATAAGTCATATGTGCGACCTGATTTGGTTTTAAAGAGTGTGTAAGCTGGAAGTTTTCATAGTAGAAAATGTCTCCCCCTTCCCCCCCCCCCCCATCCCTGTTTTCCTTCCTTGTTTTATATGGAGTGTTATGTTAATCCTGCCTGTATCTTCATTTGACCGGAATGTAGCTTAATTTCTTTGTTAGGGTCGCGGCGCCCCCAAGTGTGGATCTTGGGGCATTCGTATGTGCACTGGGTAGCGGTTCGAGCGGGTCGAAGGCCATTAGGTCCGAATTTGGGCCTCTCACAGGCCGACGTCCATTGGAGAGGTGTACGGGGATTACGGTGGGTGCAGTTACTGCCAGAAGTAGTGGCAGTTACAAGGCACACGTATGGACCTGTTGTCCTGATCATACATGCGGGTGGAAATGATATCGGCCAAGTGAAAATGGCTGAGTTATTGTCATTTATACGGACTGATTTGGCGCGTTTTCAGGACCTGTTCGCCCGTTGCGTAGTAGTTTGGTCCGAAATAGTGGAGAGGAGCGAGGAATATGGCAGCGTTGGAGAGAGTGCGCAGGCTAATCAATGTGCGGGTGTCGCGGTTCATTCGCTCTATAGGGGGGATTGGGTTGCGACACCAATCCCTGGAGGGGGATAATGCTGATCTGCTGGCGCCGGATGGAGTGCATCTGAATGATATCGGGCTTGATATCTTTCTATTGGATCTCTTGGATGGTGCCGAGAGAGGGTTGGCGTTGCTTGGTGGGGGTGGTCGGGGGACTGAGTAGGTTTCTCAGTTCCCCCTTCTTGGCGGAAAGTACGGCAGATGAAGACGGAGGTAGCACCCTACATGCCTGATGGAGACAGGGAGCATCTGCATTTCAGGAGGAGAGAAAAATAAATATATATATATGTCTTCATGCCGATGTTTGTAAATAAGAATAAAGCTGTGGCCACTTCCACATTTCCATAAAGAAGGTGTTGGTGTGTTAATTCAAAGAAGGATGGTTAAGGTCCTGGGCAGGTAAAGTGGATAATGGGTCCTTGCAGTCTTGCAGACACTGAAGCGCCTAGGGAGAGTGTCAGGGACTGCAAGGGGTTAAGAAAGGATGGAACGGTTTAAAATAATGCCCAGGACCAGGATTGGTCAACAAGGGGTAAGAGGAGCGTGGTTAAGAAGATATAAGGCAGGGGTTTGGAGCAGGAAGCCCTCTTACCTTCAAGCTGCAGTGGAAGAAACACCCGCCCTCCCTCCCCTGGTGGTTTTTGGTTTTGTTTTGGAGAATTTTTCTACGGTTATATATTCTTGTTCTGGCGTTTTTCTGGTTTTTTCGTAGATGTCACAGCTGGCGGAAAGTACAGCAGATGAAGACGGAGGTAGCACCCTACATGCCTGATGGAGACAGGGAGCATCGGCATTTCAGGAGGAGAGAAAAATAAATATATATATATGTCTTCATGCCGATGTTTGTAAATAAGAATAAAGCTGTGGCCACTTCCACATTTCCATAAAGAAGGTGTTGGTGTGTTAATTCAAAGAAGGATGGTTAAGGTCCTGGGCAGGTAAAGTGGATAATGGGTCCTTGCAGTCCTAAAACATGAACATTCAGGCCTTTTTCCAGGGCTATTCTAGTAAAAAGTTTGTAAATGATTTTTTCCATGGCATTCTGTTGAAACGTCTTTCTGCTGCTGCCCTTTCAAATATAGCCTTGCGAGCTGGCCACACATTTACATCACTGTAATGATTTATTCAGACGAGCGTTGAAATTTTCCTTGTGACGCCGTATTTTTAACGGCCGTCACATGGCTGCATGTATTTCTAAGGGGCTGTTCACGTGGCCGTTGTTTTAACAGACCGTGGAAACGGCCCGTGAAAAGATATGACATGTTCTATTTTTGCCCGTATTCACAAGTCTATGATGGATCCGTGAAAACGAGTCTTGCACGTGTGCAAATTAGTCGTGAAAAACTGAAATTCTCACGGCCGATTTGACACTCGCTCGACTAAATAAGGCATAATAGCATGGACTTTCAAGGCCCTTTTTCTTTCTTATTACAAAGCTGAACTCTAAAGCGGGATTCTCACGAGCGCGTTCGGTCCGTGATATACAGTCCACATGTCGGCCGCATTTCCCGGACCGAACACTGTGCAGGGAGTCGGGCTCCTAGCATCATAGTTATCTCTGACGCTGGGTATCCCTGCCGAACTACAGTCCGGTACTGAAAACATGATTACAGTGCGGGACAGTTTTCAGATAACTACGGTGCTAGGAGGCCGGCTCCCTGCACTGTGTTCGGTCCGTGAAATTCGTCCACCTTGCGGACCGTGTTTTTTTGCCGTGGAAACTGCGTTGGAAACCGCAGCAAAAAAATGTCTGAAATCGCCTCCCACTGATTTCAATGGGAGGCAGAGTGTTTTTTACCACTATCGGAAAAAAGCGCTTGCGGGAAAAAGAAGCGATATGCCGTTTATTCGGGCGTTTCCATCTCTAACCTCACATTGACATCAATGAGAGGCAGAGAAAGCGTTTTTTGCTCAGTGGCCGCAGCCGAAAAACGCTGCAAACTGCAAAACTCTGTGTGAACAGGGCCTAAAGTGTATGTTACAACATACTATAGAATATTAATGTATGCCACTATATGGATGTAGTATAATGGACAAAGGGTTATGTAAACTGGTGGAAATAATTCACAGGTTTAACCATATCATTTATTTTTCTGTTTCATTGAGAAGATATTTTATTATAATGTAGTATATGCACAATAAATGCAGGTGGCAACGCAGTGTTCGTATTTCATTAGAGTACAGTAAGTTGCTCTCAGCTTTTAATATTGAAAAGATTATACCCTCCAGAATGCAAATGAAAATATTATGACTCTTACAGCAAAACCGGTGGGAACTTTACGGTCAAAATCTTGACATTTTTCCATGTGATGCAGTTTACTTTTCACAATCATCTAGCTCCATCTATTGGTCATTGTAAAATGTTACACATACAGAATTGAGTAGCAAACGGGCATGTTGTAGGAAGTCAGAGAGGTGATGAGGTTACTCCAACCCTACAGATGTAGCCAAGTTTATCTCGACTGATAACTTGCTGCGGCGTGATATAACGCAACAAAAGCCATTGAAAAAGTCAAGTTAAAAATTCTTGCCACTGTGTATTTAATGCATCAAAAGTCAAGAAAAGATGGCTACAACTGTATATCTCAGCATGTCACACAGTGATCTTACAGAAGTAGCCATCTCTATCTTGACTCTTAACGCATTAAATACAGTGTCAAGAAACTTTAACTTTACTTTTTCAATGACATTTCAATGGCTTATGTTGTGTGAAATAATGCTGCAGAAAATTATGAGTCAAGATAAACTTGGCTACATCTGTATGCCCTCAGGACTAGAGGTCTACAGACCGCTCTGTTTTGCATATGATTATTTTTTTAGTGTTTTGACGCTTATTTTTGGCCTGAAATTCTGATCTGACTTCGCTTTTAGGTTCTGATTTCACACTGAAAATATTTAATAAACTAAAAAAAATAAAAACGGATCTGTCACCATAATATCATGACCTATTTAACCCCTTAATGACCAGGCCATTTTGCGCGTTAATGACCAAGGATTATTTTTTGGTTTTTCACGGTCGTATTCCATGAGTCGTAACTTTTTATTTATTCCGTCGACATAGCCGTATAAGGGCTTGTTTTTTTGCGGGACGAGTTGTATTTTGTAATTGTACCATTTTTAGATGCTTATAATATATCGATTAACTTTTATTAACTTTATTTTAGGGGAGAATTGAAAATAAGCAGCTATTCCAGCATTGATTTTCATGTTATAAATTTACGCCATTTACTATGCAGCGTAAATAACATGTTACCTTTATTCTATGGGTCTGCACGATTAAGGGGATAGCAAATATGTAAAGGTTTTATGTTTTCCTACGTTTGCACAATAAAAACCCTTTTAGAAAAATATTACTTGTTTTTGCATCGCCGCATACCAAGAGCCGTAACTTTTTTATTTTTCTGTTAATGTGGCCGTATGTGGGCTTGATTTTTGCGGGCCAAGGTGTAGTTTTCATTAGTACTATTTTGGGGTACATAGAACTTATAGATTAACTTTTATTTAATTTCGGTTTTTTTGGATGCCGTTCATCCGGTGGTTTAATTAATGTATTCATTTTATTGTTCAAGTCGTTACGATCGCGGGGATACCATATATGTGTATGTGTTATTTGTTTCAACACTTTTACTAAATCAAACCACTTTTTGTTTTATTTTATTTTGACTGTAAATTATTTTTTTTTTCACAAACTTTATTTAACTGCTTTACATTTTTTTTTTTTTAGTCCCACCAAGGGACTTCACTATGCGATATGCTGATCGCATATATAATGCTTTGGTATACTTAGTATATCAAAGCATTATTGCCTGTCAGTATAAAACTAACAGGCATTTGCTGAAGACAGACCTGGGGGCCTTTGTTAGGAAACCTCACAACGGAAACCCCACAACGCCATGGAAACCCCACAACGACCCGCGATTTCTTTGCGGGGGCGCCGATGGGGTGCCGATGGGGTGACAGAGGGAGCTCCCTCCCTCTGTCAAACACATTAGATGCCGCTGTCGCTATTGACAGCGGCATTTAATGGGTTAAACTGCCGGAATCGGAGCGTGCTTCGATTCCGGCAGTTGCGGCAGGAGCCAGGCTGTGTATAACAGCCGTGCTCCTGCCGCTGATCGTGTGTGTACACTGTCAGTACCCGCGCGAACTAGCAGCTGCAGAGGACGGATATATCCGTCCTTCGGCGTTAAGAGGTTAAGGGCAGAATATTATATGCAAAGTCACATTGTACTGTTAGGCTATGTGCACACGCTTAACAAAAAATAGCTGAATATACAGAGTGGTTTTCAAGGGAAAACAGCCTCTGATTTTCAGCTGTTTTTTAAGCAACTAGCGTTTTTTGCGGTGTTTTCAGTCAATGAAAGACGGCTCAAAAAGTGACATGCACTTTTATGAGGCGTTTTGTTACGCGGCCATTTTTTAAAAATGGGCGCGTAAAAAAACGCCTCGTGGGAACGGAAGACTATTTTTCCCATTGAAATCAATGGTCAGATGTTTGGAGGCATTCAGCCCCCGCATTTTTAGCCGTTTTTCAGGGGCGTTTACACCCAAAAAAAATGGCTGAAAATAGGCCGTGTTAACATACCCTAAGCTTAAACTTCTGAATTCATTTGGGGGTCACTCCCACCCATTAATGACTGACAATTGCTGTGTATCTGTATACATGGCAGGAGTCAATGATGAGTCATAACTATGAGAACGTTGTATTCCGTGCTGCTGTAAAACCCTTCCCGACATCTGCCATATATATACGACAGAGGCAGTGAGGGAAAGTATGAAGCTGGCTCATGGGCTGTCGCCACCCGTACACGCAATTTCGGCCCGTGATTACGGGCGCAGCCGTGTGCATGGGGCCCTAGAGAATAGACCCAACATTACTATTATTACAGAGAAGAGAGCAGCTATAAAGAGCGTCTCTCACTCTGGAGGACCTGACATGTCTGTGCAGTTAATGGACAACCCATTTGTTTTAATGTGAACTGTGTAATGCTTAATTTTCCCTGTTGTGGTGCTGCAGCAGAATTGAACACTTGCTGCCAGGTTCCCTTAAGGATTACAGCTCTTTATCTAAGGGCTTTAACGGCCAGATACTCTGTGATCAGCTTATCATTAGTGGACCCTTCTAACAAAATGGGAATGTCCTAAGTGGGTAGCACTTTTGACCCTTTTCTGCCCTGCCCCTTAATAATACATTGACTTAGCGGCATCCCAGCCATTCAATAACTTCGATTCTGTGGTCAATAGTGACCGTGGCACTTTAGTAATTCTTCAAAGGGATGGGGTTTGCTCTGTTAGCCAATTGACAACCGCGTGATGCGATAGTCGATATTATGAAAGCGAGGAAGCCGATGAGGTTTATGACCTTGATATTTCGATGTTTTCGCACCAGGTACAGGGTGGAATTTATTAACTTTTGTACATCAATTTGCTGGTGTAGCAATGCCACAAAAGGTTAAGTCACAATATGCAGGGTAAATCACAATTTTGGGGGAAGATTGACTATTATTTATGCCAGAAAGTGGCATAAATTATAGCAAAAAACTGAGTTGACTCTGTGGGGTATAGCAGGCACTAAGAGCAGGCCATGACTCATACAAGGTGCTAACAATAGGCAGCGTCAGGATGTTGTATGCAGGGGCGTAGCTAAAGGCTCATGGGCCCGGGTGCAAGATTTCAGCTTGGGGCCCCCCTACCCCTCCCCAACACCACCATCACTAGACCCCTGCGCGCGTCTACGCCCAGCCGCCTTGCCCAACAGCCCCCATAGTATAATACCCCCACACAGTATAATGCCCCATAACTGCCCCATACAGTATAATGCCCCCCATATCAGCCCCCATAGTATAATGTCCCACATATCTGCCCCCATATCAGCCCGCCATACAGTATAATGCCCCCCCATATCAGCCCGCCATACAGTATAATGCCCTCCCATATCAGCTCCCCATACAGTATAATGCCAAGATATTGTAACGTCTATTGCCGAGGGCCGTTGCTCAGACTTACCCTCTGACTGCCCCGGCCATGGACATCTGTCTTCTCGGCGACATCTCCCTCCAGGGAGACGCTGGCACTCAATTCCGGGTCCTGGGACTGTTTCCTTCGGGGTGCGCACGCCCGCATGGCCTTAAAGGGCCAGTACGCGTCCAGCTGTTATCACTCAATAATTAGCCCAGAATGCTGCTGGACTATATAAAGGGCTCTGCCCACTTGATCCTTGCCTGAGCATTGTTGTCTACCTTAAGTTTGTCTTGCAAATGGTCTCCCAGTGGTTTCCAGTTCCAGTGTTAGCCCTTCCTGCTGCCTGTACTGTGCTATCGTATCTACAGAGACAGTCAAGTCGTGTCTTCCGCTGCATCTACTGTGCCAGCTACAGTGAGAGTCAAGTCGTGTCTTCTGCTGCATCTACTATCCTTCTACAGTGAAAGTCAAGTTTGCCTCCACTACTGTCTACATTGCCTCAGGTACCCGTTCTGGACTATAGACATTGTTTTGTACCTAGTTGGCCAGCTGCTAACCTGCTACGGCCCAGTGGGTCCACACCCCCGCGACGTGACAGATATCAGCTCCCCATACAGTATAATACCCCCCGTATCCGTTCCCCATACAGTATAATGCCCCCATACAGTATAATGCCCCCATATCAGCTCCCCATACAGTATAATGCCCCCATATCCGCTCCCCATACAGTATAATGCCCTCCATATCAGCTCCCCATACTGTATAATGCCCCACTATATCAGCTCCATACAGTATAATTCCCCCATATGAGCCTCCCATGCAGTAAAATGCCCCCATCTTATTAGCCCCCATGCCATATCAGCCCCCCATGCAGTATAATTCCCCCATATCAGCCGCCCATGCAGTATAATGCCCCCCAACCATATCAGCTCCCAAAATAAGTATAATGCCATCCATATAAACTCCTCATGCAGTATAATTCCCCCATATCAGCCCCCCATGCAATATAATGCCCCACGTTTTATCAGCCCCCATGCCATATCAGCCCCTAAGCCAGGGGTCTCAAGCACGCGGCCCCTGGGGCTGTCATCTGCGGCCCGCGGGACACAGAGCCGCTAGTATCGGCTCTGCTCCGAGACTCTGGAATTCCCTGACATCGCTGTCCACATATGAACAGCGATGTCTGGGGCTTCCCCAGAGCTGGAGTCCCGAGCAGAGCGCTGGTGTCGGCTCTGCTCCGGGACTATTTGGAATTCCCTGACATCGCTGCCCATATATGGACAGTGTGTCAGGGTCCTGCCCAGAGCGGAGCAGAGCGCTGGTGTCGGCTCTGCTCCTGGACTCTGTGGAATTCCCTGACATCGCTGTCCACATATGAACAGCGATGTCTGGGGCTTCCCCAGAGCTGGAGTCCCGAGCAGAGCGCTGGTGTCGGCTCTGCTCCGGGACTCTGTGGAATTCCCTGACATCGCTGTCCACATATGAACAGCGATGTCTGGGGCTTCCCCAGAGCCGGAGTCCCGAGAAGAGCGCTGGTGTCGGCTCTGCTCCGGGACTACGTGGAATTCCCTGACATCGCTGCCCATATATGGACAGTGTGTCAGGGTCCTGCCCAGAGCGGAACAGAGCGCTGATGTCGGCTCTGCTCCTGGACTCTGTGGAATTCCCTGACATCGCTGTCCACATATGAACAGCGATGTCTGGGGCATCCCCAGAGCCGGAGTCCCGAGCAGAGCGCTGGTGTCGGCTCTGCTCCGGGACTCTGTGGAATTCCCTGACATCGCTGCCCATATATGGACAGTGTGTCAGGGTCTTCCCCAGAGAGGAGTCCCGGGCAGAGCGCTATTATCGGCTCTGCTCCGGGACTCTGGGGAAGCCTCTGACATCGCTGTCCATACATCGACAATGATGTCAGGGGCTTACCCAGAGCAGGAGTCCCAGTGATGTCAGGAGCACAGCTGGAGTCCCAGGAAGAGCCTACTAGCGCTCTGCCTGGGACTAGAGCTCTGGGGTTGCCCCTGACATCTCTGTCCATATATGGACAGTGATGTCAGGAGCAGAGCTGGAATCCCAGGCAGAGTGCCAGAAGCGGCTCTGCTCCGGGACTCCAGCTCTGAGCAAGCCCCTGACATCACTGGGGCAGCCTCTACAGAGGGCACTGAGGCAGCCTCTACAGAGGGCACTGTGGCATTATCTACAAGTGGGTGTGTGGCAGTATCTGAAGAGGACACTGGCATTATCTAGGGGTGTGTTGCATTATCTACAGAGGGCACTGTGGCCTTCTCTACAGAGGGCACTGTGGCCTTCTCTACAGAGGGCACTGTGGCCTTCTCTACAGAGGGCACTGTGGCCTTCTCTACAGAGGGCACTGTGGCCTTCTCTACAGAGGGCACTGTGGCCTTCCCTACAGAGGGCACTGTGGCCTTCCCTACAGAGGGCACTGTGGCCTTCTCTACAGAGGGCACTGTGGCCTTCCCTACAGAGGGCACTGTGGCCTTCCCTACAGAGGGCACTGTGGCCTTCCCTACAGAGGGCACTGTGGCCTTCCCTACAGAGGGCACTGTGGCCTTCCCTACAGAGGGCACTGTGGCCTTATCTAGGGGTGTGTTGCATTATCCACAGAGGGCACTGCGGCAGCATCCACAGAGGGCACTGCGGCAGCATCCACAGAGGGCACTGCGGCAGCATCCACAGAGGGCACTGCGGCACTATCTAAAAAGGGGCTGCCCAATCTTGACATGTGTGCTAACTGAGCCGCCACACTGCATTTAGCGACACTTAAACTGGAAAGCTGGATTGTTGAAATAAGCACGTGGAGAAATATCTCAAATTTTAAACCTAGCGCTATTATTATAGTAATGTAGTATTATAGTAGTTCAAATAACTAATTGATTAACAATAATTTTGTATTGTATCAAATTTTAAAGTAATGCGGCCCGTCAACTTCCCATTTTTTCTATATGCGGCCCACTTACCCGGCCGAGTTTGAGACCCCTGCCCTAGAGTATCTTATTGAGAATAAAGATATAACTCCATCTCAGCATGGGTTTACGAGGGATCAGTCCTGTTAAACTAACCTAACTTCTAGAATGAACCGAATAAGAATGCTGGGACTGGGGGAAAATGTGTGTTTAAATGGGCAGCTGGCTTAGTGTCGCAGACCGCCGCCATTCCTTATCTTGCGACGGCCGGGACCACAGACCGGTAGCATCCCACCAGCGTCTCCCACCTAAGAGACGCCAGCACTCGCGGCCGTTCGGCCCTGCTCTGTCTGTTCGGGTGCGCACATGCTCGGCCTTAAAGGGGCGGCGCACGCACATGTTAAATTTCCCTAATTAACCCCTGATCATCCTGGACTATTGTAATAACGGGGTAGGGAGACAGACAGGTGAGCCCTAATCTACCCGCCGCTCAGTCCCTGCCTACTTGCACAGCCCGTCCTAGGCGACGGCGTACAACTGGGCGATGGTCCCTACGCTCCATATGTGTATGACAGACAAACAGACAAGGGTACACAGAAGCTAAGGGAAATGGGGCAGTTGCCCACAGCAACACCGTGAGCAACAGGAGTAGTGAACGAGCCGAGTCAAACCAGGAGTGTACAAGGTACCAAACGCAGAGCAGAAGCGTAGTCCGTAAAGCCAGGGTCCAAATGAAGCAAGGTCAATAATAATAGCAGGAGCAGCAGAGCCAGGAAACAGGAAAGAATCACAGGCACTGGAGGAGCAGGAAATGAAGGTATAAATAGACAGAGGGCGGGAGCTAGCTCCGTCTGGCCAGGCTGTGATAGGTTCTCCCACTCCTCAGCCTCCCAGCCGGATTGGTAGCAGATCGAGTCACTCTAACAGACCTTGTGCGATTGGATTTGAAGAAAAACGGGACCAACGGCGCTGCTTAGATAGAGATAATCCACGACCATTCCAGTGGGCGAAGTAAATAAAAGGATTTATTGTTAACAGGCTACGCGTTTCGACGCCGTACCGGTGTCTTCCTCAGGCCAATGCAGACTGTGCGGTTCCTGCCTCATTTATACACCAAGGCAAAGAAAAAAGACCGCCAGAAAAGGAACGGGTCAAAGGTCACATAACCAAGAATAAAACAGCAACATGATAAATTTTTAAACAACTTACACACACTAATTGAATATACATCGGACAGACATAGTACAAAGTTTGGGAAGTGTTTTAAGTATTAAAAACATATACTGCTTGTGTCAGAAAATTCTGACAGGTCATTACGAGATTTCCACAAAAGAAACTTTTCAGATTTAAAATGTTAACTTTTGTTTGTGCAGATGATTGTAAATAAAATTGACCTGTCAGAATTTTCTGACACAAGCAGTATATGTTTTTAATACTTAAAACACTTCCCAAACTTTGTACTATGTCTGTCCGATGTATATTCAATTAGTGTGTGTAAGTTGTTTAAAAATGTATCATGTTGCTGTTTTATTCTTGGTTATGTGACCTTTGACCCGTTCCTTTTCTGGCGGTCTTTTTTCTTTGCCTTGGTGTATAAATGAGGCAGGAACCGCACAGTCTGCATTGGCCTGAGGAAGACGCCGGTACGGCGTCGAAACGCGTAGCCTGTTAACAATAAATCCTTTTATTTACTTCACCCACTGGAATGGTCGTGGATTATCTCTATCTAAGCAGCGCCGTTGGTCCCGTTTTTCTTCAAATCCAATCGCACTACAATTTGACAGCAAACCTGTTTTGACTGTGATGTGGACCTGGCTGCAGCTTTTCAAGCCTTATTGACACCTTAAGGTGTCCACCACCCGAGGTGAGTGGAATCATCTCATCCACCATTTTTCTGATAGCCTATCAGATCCTCATTTGTGGCGCCGTGTCTCTTTTCTAATTTATCTAACAGACCTAGGCACAGATGCAGGCTGATTAACCACGGGCGTCGACAAAGAAGCTGTGTCAGGCAAATCCATTACAACTATAAGAAGTTTTCCGCCCTTCTACTCCCTGCCTGAACGTTGTTTTTTTTTCTGTTTGTGTTACAAATGATCCCTTAGTGTTTTCCTGCTCCCAGTGTTCCCGTGCCCTGCCTCCAATCTCCTGTATCCCGGGCTGTGTCTTGTTCCCGAGCCTGTTTAGTATCTGAGCCGTGCCTTGCCTCGCCTGCTGGAATACACCACGCCTGGTGTCATCTGCCATTGCGGATATCATCTGCCACATCTAGAGCAACCCGCCACATCTAGCTCCATCTGTGCCAGAGCCCTTGCCGCCGTCTGGACTATCCTAGGTACCCTTGTGCTACACTACTTCCATTGACTTTGACATAGACTGTGAGTTGGTCAGCTGCCTCTCCGCTACGGCGGAGCGGCCTAGTGGGTCCACATACCACGAGATTGTGACAGTACGCTCAGGCCATGGAACCCTCTGTCCAGCCTAAGACCACAGTTCAGGTGGTACAGACGGATATGCGTGACCTACACGCGTGCCAGGATCAACTCCTTGAGGATGTAAACTCTATCATTGCCCGACTGGATCAACTCCCTCCTCCTCTTCCAGAGACTGCTGCCGTTCCACTGCCCGTTACCCATCCTGTCTGTTCCGGATCCACAGTTTCTCTGCCTCTTCCTCCTCGCTTTGACGGTGACCCTAGAGCCTGTAGAGGGTTCATCAACAATGTACGATTCATTTTAGACTACGAGATCATCTCTTCCCCTCTGTTGAGGCCAAAATAGCATTCATTAACTCCCTCCTCGCTGGCAAGGCCCTCACATGGGTGAACCCCATATTGGAACGACAGAGACCTGAATTCTCGGACCTAGCCTGGTTCTTAGTCTTTCTCCGCCGTCTTTGAGGAGCCGGGTCGAACATCTTCTGCCGTGGCCACTCTGCTAACCCTCAAGGAAGGCCCAGCAGAGTTGACATGGAACAATGAGGCATTGGTGGCGACCTTTGGCAGGGACTGTCCTCACACATCAAAGATGAGCTAGCAGCCCGCAACCATCCTTCTACCTTGAATGCTCTCATCCTGTTGGCCACCTGGGTCGACATGGGGATCCAGGAACGCACTCAGGAGGTTCGGCAGGAAAGAGGTTTTCACAGACTAGCCCTCTCGTTCCAGAGACCTCTGTTGCTCGAACAGCTTGACTCTGTCTACCTGCATCGGTTCTTCAGGTAGAGCAAGAGAAACAGCGCAGACGCTCTTCAGGATTGTGTCTGCATTGCGGCCTTAAGGGTCATTTTGTGCGCCAATGTCCACAAAAGCCGGGAAACTCCAGCATCTACGGTTGGTTGGAGAGGCAACTCTAGGGGGACGACGCCAAACGCCAAAACCTCTTCCAAATGATCTATTACAGTGACTATCATCTCAGAAGAGACATCACACTCCTCCTCTGCCTATCTTGATTCCGGAGCAGCTGCAAATTTAATCCAGCAGGATTTAGTGGACCGTCTACATCTACCCACAGTTCTTCTAGAGAAACCCCTGGCTATTGCCTCTATAAATGGACTACCATTGCCCGATCCTATTGTGTCTATCACTAAACCACTGACCTTACAAGTCAGGGTTCTTCACTCGGAACAGATCACCTTCCTCGTCCTGCCTAAAGCCATCAACCCTGTCCTGATGGGCCTGCTTTGGCTCCACCTACATGCTCCGGTTCTCAACTGGATTTCTGGTGAGGTCCTCCAATGGGGCCCCAAATGCCTTGCCCGCTGCCTACCACAGGTTTGTCCTGTTTTGCCTCCACTGCCTCGGTCCTTCTCCGATCTACCGTCACAATATGCCAGTTTTGCGGACGTCTTCAGTAAGGAGGGAGATTCTTCCCCCCCCCATAGCATCTACGATTGCCCTGTTGAATTACTTCCTGACGCCTCGCTACCTCGAGGTCGAGTATATCCTCTCTTCCTGACAGAGACCCTAGCCATGTCTGCCTACGTTAAGGAAAATCTCGAGAGAGGGTTCATCCTGAAGTCATCCTCTCCGGCAGGACCCGGATTCTTCTTTGTCAAGAAGGACGGATCTCTTCCTCCATGTATCGACTACCGGGGCCTCAATCAAATTATGGTTAAGAATAAGTACCCTCTACCACTTATCTCTGAACTTTTTGATAAAATTCGTGGGGCCAAGGTGTTTACAAAGCTGGATCTACGGGGAGCTTATAACTTAGTCCGTATCCGCAAGGGTGACTAGTGGAAAACCGCATTTAACACCCGAGACGGCCATTATGAATACCTCGTGATGCCTTTTGGACTATGGAACGCCCCAGCTGTGATCCAGGAGTTTGTGTATGACATTTTCCGAAACCTACTGTATGTTTGTTTGTGTGGTGGTCTATCTGGACGACATCCTAATTTACTCACCTGATTTGTTTTGCACATCGGAAGAATGTTCACCAAGTTCTCTAGCGGTCGAGGGAAATCGCCGATATGCTAAATTCGAGAAATGTGTGTTAGAGAAGAACTCTTTGACCTTCCTGGGCTACATCGTGTCTGATCGTGGTCTCAAGATGGATCCAGAGAAGACAATTCATCCCGAACTTCTCATCTCTGACTGCTCCAAACTCGGCCCTCACCAAAAAGGGGGTGAACACCAAGGTCTGGCATCCGGAGGCAGAATCTGCTTTTTCTAAACTCAAGAGCTCATTTACCTCCGCATCTGTTCTCCATCACCCTGATGCTTCTTGCCAATTCCTTCTGAAGGTGGACGCCTCTTCCGTAGGTGCAGAAGCACTACTATGCCAAAAGAATTCCAAATGCAAGATGGTGTTGTGAGGCTTCTTCTCAAAATTATTCTCCCCAGCAGAACGCAACTATTCCATAGGGGATCGTGAATTGCTGGCCGTCAAGTTGGCCTTAGAAGAGTGGAGACACTTGCAGGAATGTACTATCATCCCATTATCATCTATACAGACCACAAGAACCTCGCATACCTACAGTCGGCCCAAAGGTTAAATCCACACCAAGCAAGATGGTCGCCGTTCTTTGCCCGATTTTGTTTTTGCTTCACTTCCGTCCTGCAGACAAGAATGTGAAGGCAGACACCGTGTCTCACTCCTTCCAAACCAATGACTCTGAGGAGATACCTCAATACATCATAGATCCTTCTAGGATTATTTCTGTTAACCCCCTGCCAATTAGAGACATTCTGCCTGGAAATACTTTTGTCCGCCCTGCTGATAGGAAGAGAATTCTCTGCTGGGGCCACAACTCTAAACTAACTGGGCACTCTGGTGTCTGTAAGACACAGGACTTGATAGCTCGTCACTATTGGTGGCCCACTCTGCCTGGTGATGTTGCAGCCTATGTCTCCTCATAAACGAACAGTGCCTCAAATAAATCTACCCACTCCAAACCTGCTGGCCTGATACTACCCCTGCCTGTTCCTGATGCCCCTTGGCAGCATATTGCGATGGACTTTATCACGAACCTTCCTTCTTCTGCTGAAGGTACTACAATCTTGGTAGTAATGTATCGTTTCTCAAAAATGGCACATTTTGTTCCACTAACTGGTCTCCTGTCTGCTCCTCGCCTGGGAAATCTGTTTTATTCTACATATCTTCCGCCTGCACGGACTTCCTCTGCATATTGTCTCAGATCGGGGAGTACAGTTTACATCAAAGTTCTGGAGACCCCTGTGCAACTTGTTAGATGTAAAACTGGACTTCTCTTCTGCCTATCGCCCACAGTCCAATGGTCAAGCGGGGAGGACCAATCAAATTTTGGAGAACTATCTCCATCATTTAGTCTCTGCCCAACACGACAATTGGGTGCAACTTCTGCCTTGGGCGGAATTCTCGTACAATAATCACACAAGTGAGTCTACTGCTTCGTCTCCCTTCTACATCATGTACAGCCAGCATCCTCGAGTTCCTCTTCCTGAGCCAGCCATGACTCAGGCACCAGCAGCCAATTCTTCTATTGGGACTTTTATTCACATCTGGCAGCAAACTAAGTCTGCGATCCTCCAAGCAGTGGACCACATGAAAAAGCATGAAAAAGGAAATAAGTTCCTCCTCAGTTCTCTCCTGGAGTGAAGGTCTGGGTATCCTCGAAAAACATTAGTCTCAAGATGCCCTCTAACAAATTCTCTCCCATGTTCCTCGTTCCTTTCTAAGTTCTGCAACGGGTGAACCCTACATCCTATAAGCCTTCAACTCTAGAGATCCCCAACTCATTCCACATGTCCCTCTTTAAGCCTGTGGTTCTGAACCGGTTCAGTAAAGCTCCTAGGTCTGCAGTTGCTCCCAGCGAGTCACCTGATGTGTTTGAGGTAAAAGAGATTCTGGACTATAAGTGTCACGAACAAATACACGGAAAACAGTGAGGTCCCTGTTCTTCCCAAACCTCTGTTCCTACCTACTTGTACGACACGACCTAAACGACGGCGCACAACTGGGCGGCGTTCCCTATACTAGTAAAAGTGGAACTGACAAACGGATAAGACAGAGACAGTACAAAATAACAAAGGGTCACCTGGGAAGTACATGGAGGGAGAGGCAGGGCCATTGCGCCACGGACAATTCCGGGCGCAAAAGGCCTAGTCAGGCAGGCAGGGTCAAACCGGGAGAGTGCGGAAAAACAAAAAGTCAGTAGGCAAAGAAAAGTCAGGAGTCCAGCCGGGGTCAGGGTACACAAAGGAGTCAAAATGCAAGTCGCTCTGGGGAGTCTGAAACAATGGAAAGCACCAGGCTAGGTAACTCTAACTACAGGTAAAGGCCTACTACCCCAGGCTGAACTAAATAAGGAGAGGGCGGGAGCTCAGGAACATCAGCCAGGGTTTGATTGGCCTGATGTTCCTGAGCTCTCTATCGGCTGCAGACTGCCTCAGTCTGCCAGGCCGAGCGACGCCCGAGCTAGTAACTCTCGACGTCCTGGAGACCGAGGGAGCCACAGGAAGGGAGTACGTGACAATAGGAGAGTAGAACTTTCTATCTAGTGGACTGGAAAGTGTTTGGTCTTGAGGAGAGGTCCTGGGAGCCAGAAGAGAACCTCAATGCTCCTACCCTCATAAGGAAGTTCCTCTTACGCTCCGGACCTAAGAAGAGGGGGCGTAAGGGGGAGGTACTATCACGGGCCTGGTCGCGGACCGCTGCCGTCCCTTTCCTTGCAACGGCCACGACCACACACCGTTCGCATCCCGCCAGCATCTCCCTCCTAGGAGACGCCAGCACTCGTGGCCGTCCAGCCCTACTCTGTCTGTGTTACATGTTAAAGATGTGCACATGTTAAAGTTCCCGAATTGACCCCTGATCATCCGGGACTATAAGAAGTGCTCCGCCCTTTCACTCCCTGCCTGAGCGTTGTTGTAGTTTTCCCATGTTTGTTTTGCAAATGGTCCCTTAGTGTTTTCCCACTCCCAGTGTTCCCGTGCCCTGCCTCCGATCTCCTGTATCTCACGTTGTGTCTTGTTCCCTGAGCCCGTTTAGTATCCGAGCCGTGCCTTGCCTCGCCTGCTGGAATACACCATGTCAGGTGTCATCTGCCATCCTGGATACCATCCGCCACGTCTGGCGCAACCCGCCCCATCTATTCCAGAGCCCTTTCCGCCGTCTGGACTATCCCAGGTACCCTTGTGCTACACTCCTTCCATAGACTTTGGCATAGACTGTGAGTTGGTCAGCTGCCTCTCCGCTATGGCGGAGCGGCCTAGTGGGTCCACATAACCCTAGATCATGACACTTAGTGATAGAAAACAGAGGGTGGTTGTTAATAGTAGATACCCAGATTGGGTCACTGTTACTAGTGGGGTACCAGAGGGGTCAGTATTCGATCCTATTCTGTTTAATATATTTATCTATGACCTTGTAGAGAAATTGCACAGTAAAATTTTGTTTTTTGCAGATGATAGCAAACTGTGTAAAGTAATTTACACAAAGGAGGACCGTATTCTTTTACAAATGGATCTGGAGATGTTCTTGGATAGATAAGTGACAAATGAGGTTTAATACTGATAAATGTAAAGTTATTGATTTGCGAATGGAAAATACAATGTCACTATTACTTACTAAATGGAAAAGACACTGCGTAAGGCCTCATGCATACGACGGTGCCCGTAATCACGGTCCGCGATTACGGGCATGGCCGGCCGCTGGGGGCCGTGGACAGCCACCCACATTTTCGGCCCATGCTCCCATACAAAGTATCGGAGCAAGATCTGTAAAAAAGCAAAAGATAGGACATGTCCTATCTTTTGCAGAGGCTTTCTATGGCCCAGACACCTTCCCGCAAATATACGGAAAGGTGTCCACGGTCAATAGAAATGAATGGGTCCGTAATTGCGGACCGTAATTACGGTCTACAATTCTGGAGGAAATCTACGGTCGTGTGCATGAGGCCTAACTCTGACATGGAAAAGGACTTAGGAATTTTAGCTGACAGTAAACTTAACTGTAGCAACCAGTGTCAGGCAGCTACTGGTCAAATAAGATCATGGGGTGCATCAAAAGTGGAATAGATGTGCTCGATGAAAACACAGTTCTACTACCTTATAAATCACTAGTCAAACCGCACATGTTGTGTATAGTTGTGTACAGTTTTGGGCACCTGTGCACAAAAAAGACATAGTAGAAATTGATCGGGCAGGCAACTAAAGTAATAAATGGAAATAATGGACTACAGTATGCTTAAAGATTATCAAAATTAGGGTTATTTTTGTTTAGAAAAAAGAAGGCTGAGGGGGTTAACTAATAACTATGTATAAACATTTAAAAGGTTGGGGGTGTGGCCTGATGCAGACCGGAGTGGCAGCATAGTGTGTGAGCTCCGACACTATTAGGAATATAGCGGCTCAAAACAGGCACAAATCTATAGCGGATCAGTCCATCTACCTCCCCATTGCCTGCCCATTAGCTCAGCCAAGTGCAGACATGAAAAGGGATAAGATAGGGAGGCAGCTCAGCCAAACTTACCTCCTTCTACAGAAGCGCTGCTTCTTCCCAAGATGGCGACGGACAGCATGACGGAGTGGCGTCCTCTTCATCCCTGCAGGCAATCCTAGTCCAAGAAAGGACCTCCAAAAAAAGCTAAAGGGGACATTCGCAAATCATCTCCTACAACAGGTACTACTTTTCTAACATCAGCTACAAACATGAGTGACTGTTCTAAGTTTTCTAAAAGTGACTGTTCTAATTATTACTCTGCATCTCCTGATCAACTTATTTCTTTAATGGTTATGAAGCACTTATGTCTGACCTTAAAGGGAATGTGTCGCGAATGAAATCTTTTTTTTAAGTGTCGTTACTTATTTCTATTATATATTTTTTAAGTTTTTTGCTGTATTTTTTTTTTCTTCCATATGATGGAAAGTATTAAAAATCAAATAATAATTTGACATGTTTTCCTATGTTGGCCACCAGGGGGGAGCACTTCCCAGAATTACAGCAAGGTGAATAAGGCAAAGCAACCTGACTCACAGCTGCTGTAAATGTGGGAGGGAATCTCAGGAAAGGGGTCTTCAAATTGCTAAGCAGTGTCCGGCAGCCATTTTGGGTGTGTTATAGGACACACCAAAAAGCTAAGGGTATGTTCACACGCTTACTAAACAAAGGGAAAACAGCTCATGATTTTCAGCCATTTTTTAATCAAACTCGCGTTTTTTAACGGCCGTTTTTGGAGCTGTTTTTCTATAAAGTCAATGAAAATCGGCTCCAAAAACGTCCCAAGAAGTGATGCGCACTTCATTTTGGTGGGCGTCTTTTTACGTGCCGGTTTTGGAAAACGACCACATAAAAAACGCCCTGTCGGAACACAACGCCGTATTTCCCATTAAAACCAATGGGCAGATGCTTGTAGGCGTTCTGCTTATGATTTTTCAGCTGTAAACATTGTGTGTGGCCTTACCCTTAGGGCTTATTCAAACGAACGGGATATACGTCCGTGCAACACGCGTTGCACAGACCTATATTAGTCTATGGGGCCGTGCAGACAGGTGCGTGATTTTCATGCATCGTGAGTCCGCTGCGTAAAAGTCACGACATGTCCGTACTTTGAGCGTTTGATTGGCCTGATGTTCCTGAGCTCTCTATCGGCTGCAGACTGCCTCAGTCTGCCAGGCCGAGCGACGCCCGAGCTAGTAACTCTCGACGTCCTGGAGACCGAGGGAGCCACTGGAAAAGCCCTCACAACACTCTACTGATGGAAAAATAAAAAAGTTATGGCATTTGGAAGGCGGGGAGTGAAAAACTAAAATGGAAACGCAAAAAAGGATCAGTCCTGCAAAGGTTAATTAATTTCTAATAAAAAGAACAATTATTACCACATGTGGGGTATTGTCGTACTCGGGAGAGATTGCGTTACAAATTTTGGGCGGCATTTTCTCCTTTATCCCTTGTGAAAATGAAAAAAATTCTAAGTTTTAGTGGACAAAAATGTTGATATTCATTTTCACGGCCTAATTCCACTAAATCCTGCAAAAAACCTGTGGGGTTAAAATGCTAACTATACCCCTAGAAAAATTCCTTGAGGGGTGTAGTTTCCCAAATGGGGTCACTTTTGAGGGGTTTCCACTGTTTTGGACCCTCCAGGGCGTTGCAAACACGACATGGCACTGAAAACCAATCCAGCAAAATCTGCGCTCCAAAATCCAAATGGCACTCCTTCCCTTCTGAGTCCTGCGGTGGGTCCAAACATCAGTTTATTACCACATATGGGGTATTTCCGTAATCGGGAGAAGATGCTTTACAAATATTGGGGTGCTATTTCTTTATTATTTCTTGTAAATATTAAAAATTTCTATGTTTTTGTTTTTTTTTTTAGAAAAAAAAGTAGATTTTCATTTTCACAGACTAATTCCAATAAATATAGCAAAATACCTGTGGGGTCAAAATGCTCACTACACTCCTAGATAAAATCCTTGAGGAGTGTAGTTTCCAAAATGGGGTCACTTTTGGCAAGTTTCCACTGTTTAGACACCACAAGACCTCTTCAAACCTGACATGGTGCCTAAAATATAATCTAAAAAAAAGGAGGCCCCAAAATCCTGTAGGTGCTCCTTTGTTTCGGTCCATTAGGACATTAGGGCCACATGTGGGTTATTTCTAAAAACGGCAGAATCTGGGCAATAAGGATTGATTGTGTTTCTCTGGTCTAACCTTCTGTGTTAAAAAAAAAAAAAAACAGGTATTAAAAATGAATTTCTGCAACAAAAAAAAAATGACATTTGTAAATTTCCCCTCTACTTTGCTTTATGAATGCTGTTTTGCATACTTTGAGGGGTGCAGTTTTCAAAATGGGGTGATTTATTGGGGGATTCTAATATATAAGGCTTAAAACTACTTCAGAACTAAACTGGTACCTGCAAAAAATAGCCTTTTGAAATTTTCTTGAAAATGTGAGAAATTGCTGCTAAAGTTCTAAGCCTTGTAACGTCCTAGAAAAATAAAGGATGTTCAAAAAACACTGCAAACATAAACTAGACATATGGGAAATGTAAACTAGTGACTATTTTGTGTGGTATTACTATCTGTTTTACAAGCAGATCCATTTACATTTAGAAAAATTTGTATTTTTTAAAATTTTCTCTACATTTTGTTGTTTTTCATGAATAAATATTGAATTAATCGACCACATTTTTCCACTAACAAAGTACAATATGTCACGAGAAAACAATCTCAGAATTGCTTGGATAGGTAAAAGCATTCCCAAGTTATTACCACATTAAGTGACACATGTTAGATTTGAAAAAAATTGGCTGTGCCACAAGGCCAAAACAGGCTGCGTCCTGAAGGGGTTAAAGCAGCAGCTAAAAACAAGAAACTTCCGGAATGTTTTAAACAAATTGCCTTATATGCAGACCTCTCCCCTGCACCACTAGCAAAAAGATGAAAATTTGCTAAATCTACCCAGATTTTGAGAGAAAACAACATATTATATAAGTGGGACTTCTCTGCCAAATAGATTGTTTTAAAAAATGTAGTAACTTTTTCCTTATTCTCTCTAAAGGATGCAGCTGCTTTACTGGTCCCTCGACTCACCACAAGATGGCACCAAGTCTCCACTAAAGAAAACACCTGCTACCCTACAACAGTGGTTGACAGAGGGCCCTTCAAAATCCTCAAGATCTCCAAGATCTACAGATACCTGATCAAACACCTGTCTCAGCACCAAGTATCACCATACACCTTACTAATAAACTTGCCACTACGTTAACTTTATATAGTACTGGCGCACATCCACACCATCAATTTTAAAGTTCTTCCACACTGTGCCTTGCATTTTTTTGCAATACTTTTTGTTTCCCACTGTGTAACTTACTAATTTTCCACGACCCTTGATGACAATAGACTATAGACAATCAGTGGGTAGCCGGAGAGGTTCCCGTTGAACCAGGACCGTTTAACCCCTTAATGCAATGTCACGTAACTGTACGTGACAGCCGTTGAGTAGGCTCAAGGGCTGAGCACGCTCCACACTGAGCGGGTGTCGGCTGCGTGTTACACCTCACTGCAACGGGTAGAATCAGATTACTTTGAGTCTGCCTGCTTAACGCCTTTAAAAGTCGCAGTCAATAGCGACCGCGGCATCTAAACCGTTAGAAATTGGGGGGCAGCCCCTTCCGACAGCCCATCGCGCCCACCCTGTAGTAGATTAGCATTACAGCATATAGTACAAGCGATCCAAAGATAGATGGTTCAAGTTTCCTAAAAAAAAAAACAGTTAAATATAGTATTTTTATATAGTAATGTTAAAAAAAATAAAGAGAATAACAACTGATATTGCCACGTTCATATTACAATATAATGATATTTAACCCTCACGGTTTAAAAAAAATACATTAAAACGGCAGAATTGAAATAAAAGTGATCAAAATGTTGCATATACCCCAAAATGCTACCAATAAAACCTCTAGCTGGCCCCGCAAAAAAAAGTCCTCATACCGCTCAATCAACGAAAATATAAAAAAGCTATGGCTCTGAGAATGTGGTGAACCAAAACATTTTTTTTTTGAAAGTTTTTTATTTTTTGTAAAAGTGGTAAAACATAAAAGAAACAATATAAATTTGGTATCGCCGTAATCATATCAACCCGTAGACTAAAGTTAACATGCCGTTTTTACCGCACGATCAACCCTGTAAAAATGAAACCAAAAAAGCAATGGCGGAATCATCGTTTTTTTGCCTATTTCACCCTACAAATATTTTTTCCACAGTTTCTCCGTACATTATATGGTATATGGTGAATTGATTGGTGCCATAAAAAAACAAGCCCACATATGGCTATGTAAACAGAAAAATAAAAAAGTTATGGCTTTTGGAAGGCAGGGAGGATAAAACTAAAATGAAAAACCTCAAATTGGCTGCAGAGGGAAGGATTTAAAGAGACTTTTTGGTAATATTTTGCCTTGGCTTAGCAGCACAATTTCATTTACCTTGCATGAGTTAATATACTGAAGCCATCTTCAGTATTACATTATGGTATTTTTCTCGTATTGTACTTTTTACATGTGATAAAGTAATCTTGAAAAAAATCTCTTGTTTCACAGTGAAATTAAATAAAAAATTAATTTAGAAGGTTACAGTAAAAAAAATTACTGTGAGATCAACACAGAAAGGAGGTAGATCAAAGATCTGATGACAAAATCAGAAGCATTAGCTTTTCAAATGCCATAAGATTCTCATAAGAAAATATAGTCTGTCATTAACCCCTTCAGGACGCAGCCTGTTTTGGCCTTGTGGCACAGCCAATTTTTTCAAATCTAGCTTGTGTTACTTTATGTGGTAATAACTTGGGAATGCTTTTACCTATCCAAGCGATTCTGAGATTGTTTACTCGTGACATATTGTACTTTATGTTAGTGGAAAAATTTGGTCGATAAATTCAATATTTATTATTGAAAAACACCACAATTAAGAGAAAATTTGCAAAAATGTGCTACCACACAAAATACTTACTACTTAACATTTCCCATATATCTACTTTGTTTGCATAATTTTTTGAACGTCTTTTTATTTTTCTACGACGTTACAAGGTTCAGAAATTTAGTAGCGATTTCTCACATTTTTAAGAAAATTTCAAAAGGCTATTTTTACAAGGACCAGTTAAGATCTGAAGTGGTTTTGAAAGCCTTATATATTAGAAACCCCCAATAAATCACCCCATTTTAAAAACTGCACCCCTCAAAGTATGCAAAACAGCATTCGGAAAGTTTCTTAACCCTTTAGGCGTTCCACAGGAAGTAACGCAATGTAGAGGGGGAATTTACAAATGTCATTTTTTTTTGCCGAAATTCATTTGTACTACATTGTTTTCTGTAAAACAGAAGATTTTACCAGAGAAACACAACTTAACATTTATTGCCCAGACACTGCAGCTTTTAGAAATATCCCACATGTGGCTCTAGTGTGCTACTTGACTGAAACAGGCCTAGGTGCACCTAGTGGATTTTGGGGCCTTCTTTTTTTTAGAATATATTTTAGGCACCATGTCAAGTTTGAAGAGGTCTTGTGGTGCCAAAACAGTGGAAACCCCCCAAAAGTGACCCCATTTTGGAAACCACACCCACAAGGAATTTATCTAGGGGTATAGTTAGCATTTTGACGTCACAGGTATTTTGCTATATTTATTCGAGTTAGTCTGTGAAAATGAAAATCTACTATTTTTTCTGAAAAATCATAGAAATTTGTAATATTTACATAGAATAAAGTAGAAAATGCAACCCAACATTTATAAAGCATCTTCTACCGATTACGGCAATACCCCATATGTGGTAATAAACTGCTGTAAGGACCCACGACAGGGCTCAGAAGAGAAAGAGCACCATTTGGATTTTGGAGCGCACATTTTGCTGGATTGGTTTTCAGTGCCGTGTCGCGGTTGCAACACCCTGGAGGGACCAAAACAGTGGAAACCCCTCAAAAGTGACCCCATTTGGGAAACTACACCCCTCAAGGAATTTTTCTAGGGGTATAGTGAGCATTTTAACCCCACAGGTTTTTTTGCAGGATTTAGTGGAATTAGGCTGTGAAAATGAATATCAACATTTTTGTCCACTAAAACGTTGAATTTTCACAAGGGATAAAGGAGAAAAAGACGCCCAACATTTGTAACGCAATCTCTCCCGAGTACGGCAATACCGCATATGTGGTCATAAATGTTTTTTTATTAGAAATTAATTAACCTTTTCTGGACTGATCATTTTTTTGCTTATTCATTTTCGTTTTTCCCCGCCTTCCAAACGCTATAACTGTTTTTTTTTAGTTTTCCATCAATAGATTGGTGTGAGAACTCATTTTTTGCAGAAGGAGTTGTAGTTTATATTATCACCATTTAAAGTACCATATAATATACGGGGAAACTGAAGATAAAATTATTTGCGGGGTGAAATTGGAAATAACTGCGATTCCTCCATTATTTTTGAATTTCGTTTTTACCGCTTTTACCGTGCAGTAAAAAGGACATCTGAAATTTATTTTGCGTCTCAATACGATTACTGTGATACCAGATTTATATGGATTTTTTTATATTTTACTACTTTTACAACAAAAAAACTATTTGTTAAAAAAAATAAAATTGTTTTGTTTCACCACATTCTGAGAGCCATAACTTTTTTATTTTTGGTCGATTGAGCGGTGTGAGGGCTTATATTTGGCAGGATGAGCTGTAGTTTTTATTGGTACCAATTTTTGGTACATACAACTATTTGATCACTTTTTATGACATTTTATTTAGAGCTAAGGTGACCGAAAAACAGTGATTTTGGCGTTTTAAATTCTTTATTTCTTACGGTTTTCAATGTGGGCTAAAAATTACATTTTACTTTATTCTGCGGGTCAATACGATTACGGCTATACCATATGTATATAGTTTTTTTTATGTTTTGCCGCGTTTGCAAAATAAAATCACTTTTTTATAAAATAATTAATTCTTTGTTTCCCCATATTCTGAAAGCCATAACTTTTTTTTATTTTTCAGTCAAAAAAGCTGTGTAAGGGCTTGTTTTTTGCGGGATGGGTTGTCATTTTATTGGTACTATTTTGGGGTACATGCGACTTTTTGATCACTTTTTATTCTATATTTGTGTGGGGTGGCGACCAAAAAATAGTGATTCTGGCATTTTTTACTTGTTGTTTTTTGTGGTGTTCACTGTGCGAAAAAAAATAAGATTTTTTTCCCTATAATAAAAGACTTATTGTAGGAAAAAAAATACTTATTTTTACACTTTTATTAAACATTATTAACTTTTTGTTTTTACACTTTTCTTTTTTACCTGCAGCACTGATTGTTGCTAGAACAGTCACAGTCACTATAGGACTCCATACATGGCAGACCAGGAGGCCATTATCTGGCCTCCGGTTGCCACGACAACCATTGGCAACCGCCACGATTACATGGGCGCTGCCGATGTGCTACAAACCCCCTAAATGCGGCGATCGAAATCAATTGCCGCATTTAAGGGGTTAATTGCCGAAATCAGCGGAGATGAGCCGCTGATCGGCAACAGTGGAGTGTCAGCTGTCGGGCACAGCTGACCTCCCGGTTCCCGATGCATGCTGTCACCGACAGTGTGCAGCGGGAACGACACACTGACTTTTTGTCACTCTGACAGGAAGCCTAACAGGAGGCTGGTCCTGATAGGCTTCTGTACATGGCAGACATGGAGGCCATTGCTTGGCCTCTGGTTGCCTTTCAACCATCTGCAAACCTTGCGATTTCATCGTGGGGTCTGCCGATGTGCTAGAAATCCCTAAAATGCGGCAATTGCAATTGATCACCGTATTTAAGGGGTTAATTGCCGAAATTAGCGGCGATGAGCCACTGATCGGCAACAGTGGGGTGTCAGCTATTGAAGAGTGTCAGCTGTCTGGGAACCGCGCAGTTTCTGTACGTTTTATTTATTTACGTAACTGTACATATGATTTATTTACCGCATTATTATACCCTCTTATTGTGCCCTGATGTACTCGGCAAAGCTTACATGTGCCCCCACATTATAAACTGAAATACCAGTAAAACCCCAAACAGAACTACTATCAAGCAAAATCTGCGCTCCCACCCTTCTGAACACCAAACAGCAGTTTACGTCTACATTCACAGTACAAGATGAATCATTTCAGAATATTTCCCACCTTTAATGTGACCCATAATCTGTACAGTTCTATTGAAAAACAAACTGAAATCATTTAGAGGGGAAAAATAAAAATAACAAAACTACAATAATGTGGTTGCATAAGTGTGAACACCCTCTTATAATTGGGAATGTGGTAGTGCTCAGAATTAGCCAATCACATTTATACTCATGTTAAATAGTAGTCAGTAAACAGCTGCCATTATTTAAACTGATTCTGAGTAACCCCATATAAAATTCAGCTGTTCTATTAGGATTTTTCTGACATTTTCTTTGTTGCATGTGAGAGCAAATACCTTTGTCCGTAAAGATCTCACAACACATCAAAGGGATCTGATTGTTGAAAAGCATCAGTCAAGAGAAGGGTACCAAAGAATTAGATATACCATGGAACACAGTGAAGACGGTCATCAAGAAGTGGATTACATTTAGCACAACAGTGACATTACCAAGAACTGGACATCCCTCAAAACCTGATGAACTATACAAGACGAAAATTGGTCCGGGAGGCTACCAAGAGGCCTGCAGCAACATTAAAGGAGCTGCAGGACTTTCTGGCAGGTACTCGTTGTGTAGAGCATGCGACAACAATCTCCCGTATTCTTTATATGTCTGAGCTGTGGGGTAGGGTGGCAAGATGGAAGCCTTTTCTAACAAAGAAAAAACACCCAAGCCCGGCAATGTTTTGTAAAGACCTACATCAAGTCTGCCAAAAGCATGTGGGAAAACGTGTGAGACCAAGGTTGAACTTTTTGGCCATAATTCAAAAAGGTATGTTTGGCCCAAAGCTGACACTGAAATTCACCAAAAGAAGACCATACCCACAGTGAAGCATGGTGGGGGCAGCATTATGGAGCATGGTGGAGGCAACTTTATGCTTTGGGACTGTTTTTCTGCAGCTGGAACTGGGGCTTTAGTCAAGGTGGGGGCAATTATGAACAGTTTCAAATATCATGTAATATTGGCACAAAACCTGCACGCCTCCGCTAAAAACCTGAAGATGAATTTTGCCTTTCAGCATGACAACAACCCAATGCATACCTCCAAATCAACAAAAGAATGGCTTCACCAGATGATCAAAGTTTTTAATTGGTCCAGCCACAGCCCAGACCTGAATCCCATTGAAAATCTGTGGGGTGACCTGAAAAGGGCTGTACACAGGAGATGCCCTCACAATCTGACAGATTTGGAGCGCTTTTGCAAGGAAGAGTGGGCAACAATTGGCAAATCAAGATGTGCCATGATGATAGACTTCTACCGAAAAAGACTGAATGCTATCATAAAGTCAAATAAAATCAATAAAGAATTAGTTTAAGGGTCTGTATATTTATGCCTCCACATTATTTTTGTTCTTTATTTTTCCATTCTGAAAGATTTCAGTTTGTTTTTCAATATAATTGTACCGATTATAGGTGACATTAAATGTGGAAAAAGTTCTGAAATTATTCATCTTGGACTGGTTTTGAAACATGTCAAAAACCTGGAATTTTAACAGGAGTGTGTAGACTTTTTATATCCACTGTATGACATCGCCATACCTCGGAGAACCCGCTTAACAGTTTATGAGGTATTCAGTGGCACAAGCTGGGAACAACATATTGTGCACTAAAATTACATATCAGTGCCTCAAACTGACACTGAATCCAAGGGGCCCAACCTGAAAAGAAAAAGAGATCTTCCCCTTCTTTCTAAAATCATTATTTTCCAACATAATAATTATATTGGTATATTTAACGTATTGTCGTACATGAGAGAAGCGTGGTGATTTGCTGCTAGTAGCGGCGCTGACAGAACATATAGCTGAAGCGCTATTAGGAGAGAAGTCACGCGACATTCGACGTGTGTCATGTGATAATAATCTGCGGTACCTCGAGCTACTCTTCAGTACAGCAAGCTCTGTGCGACTGGTAACTGTCCCGCATGTGTCACTGTCCTGGAGAACTAGGAAGTGGGCGGGTCACTGCCTCTGCAGCTGATGACAGGAACTGCTCCAACTTTAAAGAGGCTCTGTCACCAGATTTTGCAACCCCTATCTGCTATTGCAGCAGATAGGCGCCGCAATGTAGATTACAGTAACGTTTTTATTTTAAAAAAACGAGCATTTTTGGCCAAGTTATGACCATTTTTGTATTTATGCAAATGAGGCTTGCAAAAGTACAACTGGGCGTGCTTACAGTAAAAGTACAACTGGGCGTGTATTATGTGTGTACATCGGGGCGTTTTTACTTCTTTTACTAGCTGGGCGTTAGGAATGGGAGTGTATGATGCTGACGAATCAGCATCATCCACTTCAGTTCGTTAACACCCAGCTTCTGGCAGTGCAGACACACATCGTGTTCTCAAGAGATCACGCTGTGACGTCACTCACTTCCTGCCCCAGGTCCTGCATCGTGTCGGCCACATCGGCACCAGAGGCTACAGTTGATTCTGCAGCAGCACCAGCGTTTGCAGGTAAGTAGCTACATCGACTTACCTGCAAACGCCGATGCTGCTGCAGAATCAACTGTAGCCTCTGGTTCCGATGTGTCCTCGCTCGTCCGACACGATGCGGGACCTGGGGCAGGAAGTGAGTGACGTCACAGCGTGATCTCTCGAGAACACGCTGTGTGTCTGCACTGCCAGAAGCTGGGCGTTCTGAAGAGAAGTGGATGATACTTCTCGTCAGAACGCCCAGCTAGTAAAAGAAGTAAATACGCCCCGATGTACGCACATAATACACGCCCAGTTGGACTTTTACTGTAAACACGCCCAGTTGGACTTTTGCAAGCCTCATTTGCATAAATACAAAAATGGTCATAACTTGGCCAAAAATGCTCGTTTTTTAAAAATAAAAACGTTACTGTAATCTACATTGCAGCGCCTATCTGCTGCAATAGCAGATAGGGGTTGCAAAATCTGGTGACAGAGCCTCTTTAATGAGATTCCTTCCAGCTGAGCAGCTGACTAGGGGGAGGGGTTAATTGGTCTCAGGTGATATAAATTAGACTGCAGAACTCAATTTGAGCTTGGCTCTGTTCTGAGCTTGGTGGTTTAAATGGCTTGTGATATAAGTGGAGTTCTAAAACCGGAGTTAGAAAGAGGAGTTAAAGCCCCAGTAAGTACTCTTCTTTTCTTTTACTTTGACAATTTGTCACTGTTTTGTTGTAACTCGGACAATGGATAGCAAGATTGGAGGTTTTCTTCAGTGCACAGTTTGCCATATGTATGCACGACTGGAGCCAGAGTTCCAGGGTGAATACCTCTGTGGCAGATGTGAGCATGTTGGTCACCTGGAAGCTCGCATTAGAGATCTGGAGGAGCAGAATGCAAAACTGAGGTAGATAGACAATCTTGAGCTGAGCTTGCTGCTCACGGAGCATGCAGTTAGTGGGGTAGAACTGGAGGGTGAAGACATAGGTGAGCAGGATCAGGCAAGTAGCTGGGTTAATGGAGTTAGGGGCAGTAGAATGGGGTCAAAGAAAAGGAAGGCCAATCCTGTTTCTGACATTCCAAGCAAAATTGCCAAGTTGGGTGATGATGCAAGGGTGTCGGTCTCAGAAATGGCAGCCCTAGTGGATACTGATCTCCCTAACAGCCGGAAGAACAGCCCAGCTAGTAGTCGGTGGGATGGTAATGCAGGTAAGGCAAGACAATTGGTAGTTGTAGTGGATTCTATAATCAGGAAGACGGATAGAATAATTTGTCGACAAGACCGCCTCAACCGAATGGTTTGCTGTCTCCCTGGTGCCAGGGTTCGGGTGGACAAATTACTGGGAGGGGTTGGTGATGATCCAGCTGTCGTGGTCCATGTGGGTACCAACGACAGAATAAATGGTAGTTGGAGGAGCCTTAAGAAAAAATTTAAAGAACTAGGCTACAAGCTGAAGGGAAGGCCCTCCAAAGTAGTATTCTCAGGAATACTGCCTGTGCCATGCGCATCAATGGAAAGACAGCGGGAGCTCAGGGAGTTAAATGCATGGCTTAAGTCTTGGTGTAGAGGAGAAGGCTTTGGTTTCCTAGAGCATTGGGCTGACTTTTCATTGGGGTACAAACTGTATTCTACAGATGATTTGCACCTAAATGGAAGGGGGTCTGCTGTGCTGGGGGAGAGAATTCTAGCTGGGGTGGTGGAGTATTTAAACTAGGGCTGAGGAGGGAGGCCAATGTAGAAAATAAAGGGGTAGTTAGGTTAGAGAGGGGTCAGACTATATTGGTGGGGGAGAAACAGACTGTGGGGAGAGGACTAGGCAACAAGATAAGGAGATCCTTTCGTTACAAAACAGCAGTGAAAATTAAAATGCCCAAATAATGTCAAATAATCACATTTCTGATACTGAAAGTGAAACATTTAAAGGCAAGTTAAAGTGTATGTTCACAAATGCCAGAAGTCTAGCAAGCAAAATGGGGGAGCTGGAGGCCTTGGTACTGGAAGAAAATATAGATATAGTTGATGTTGCTGAAACATGGCTGGACTCTTCTCATGATTGGGCTGTAAATCTACAGGGTTTTACACTGTTTCGGAAAGACAGGGTGAATAGGAAAGGCGGTGGTGTATGTCTGTATGTGAGAAGTGATATGAAGGCGAGTGTGAATGAGACATTAGAGGGTGAAGATTGTGAGGAGGTTGAAACCTTGTGGGTGGAATTACAAAGAAACATTGAAAAAATTACTTTTGGTGTAATCTATAGACTCCCCAATATAACTGAGGAGATGGAATGTCAGCTATATAAAGAAATGGAGCGGGCTGCACAAGCTGGTACTGTAGTGATAATGGGAGATTTTAATTACCGGGTTATTAATTGGTGTCATGGTTCGGCTTCTACTGAAAGGGGAGACATTTCCTCAACCTGTTGCAGGAAAATTTTATGGGCCAGTTTGTGGAAGACCCGACTAGAGGTGAAGCTCTTGAATCTGTTGGATCTGGTCATTTCTAATAATGCAGAGCTTGTTGGGAACGTCAATGTTCGCGAAAACCTCAGGAACAGTGATCATAATATAGTTATATTTTACATATACTGTAACAAAAAACAAACAGGCTGGGAGGGCAAAAACACTTAATTTTAAGGGTATGTGCACACACACTAATTACGTCCGTAATTGACGGACGTATTTCGGCCGGAAGTCCCGGACCGAACTCAGTGCAGTGAGCCGGGCTCCTAGCATCATAGTTATGTACGATGCTAGGAGTCCCTGCCTCTCTGCAGGACAACTGTCCCGTACTGTAATCATGTTTTCAGTACGGGACAGTTGTCCTGCATCGTACATAACTATGATGCTAGGAGCCCGGCTCCCTGCACTGAGTTCGGTCCGGTACTTGCGGCCGAAATACGTCCGTCAATTACGGACGTAATTAGTGTGTGTGCACATACCCTAAGAAGGCCAATTTCCCCAGGATGAGGGCTGCAATTCAGGATATAGACTGGGAAGAACTAATGTCAAATAATGGTACAAATGATAAATGGGAGATTTTCATATCTACTTTTGGTAATTATAGTGCAAAATGTATTCCTATAGGTAACAAGTATAAACAACTAAAATTAAACCCCACATGGCTTACACCTTCTGTAAAAAGGGCAATACATGACAAAAAAAAGGGCATTTGAAAAAAAACAAATCTGAGGGTACAGCTGTAGCATTTGTAAAATATAAGGAGCTTAACAAAATCTGTAAAAAGGTAATAAAATTAGCAAAAATACAAAATGAAAGGCAGGTGGCCAAGGATAGTAAAACAAATCCCAAAAAATTCTTCAAGTATAGAAATGCAAAAAGGCCAAGGTCTGAACATGTAGGACCCCTAGATAGTGGTAATGGGGAGTTGGTCACAGGGGATCAAGAGAAGTCCGAGTTACTAAATGGGTTCTTCAGCTCTGTATATACAACAGAAGAAAGAGCAGCTGATGTAGCTGGTGCCAGTGCTGTTAATATATCAGTTGATATACAGAATTGGATGAATGTAGATATGGTGCCAGCTAAATTAAATAAAATAAATCTACACAAGGCCCCGGGACCAGATAGGTTGCACCCTAGAGTTCTTAAGGAGCTTAATTCAGTTATTTCTGTCCCCCTTTTTTCATAATATTTAGAGATTCTCTAGTGACTGGTATAGTGCCAAGGGACTGGCGCAGGGCAAATGTGGTGCCTATTTTCAAAAAAGGCTCTAGGTCTTCGTCGGCTAATTATAGACCAGTAATCTTAACATCCATTGTGGGGAAAATATTTGAGGGGCTATTGGGGGACTATATACAGAATTATGTGACAATAATGTAATGACGGGGTAGGGAGACAGACAGGTGAGCCCTAATCTATCCGCCACTCAGTCCCTCCCTACTTGCACGACCCGTCCTAGGCGACGACGTAAAACTGGGCGACGGTCCCTACACTCAATATGTGCATGACAGACCAACAGACAAGGGAACACAGAAGCTAAGGGAAATGGGGCAGTTGCCCACGGCAACACCGTGAGCAACAAGAGTAGTGAACGAGCCGAGTCAAACCAGGAGTGTACGAGGTACCAAACGCAGAGCAGGAGCGTAGTCAGTAAAGCCAGGGTTAATATGAAGCAGAGGTCAATAGTAATAGCTGGAACAGCAGAGCCAGGAAACAAGAGAGACTCACAGGCAAAGACAAGAAGGTATACATAGACAGAGGGCAGGAGCTAGAACCGTCTGGCCAGGCTGTGATAGGTTCTCTCACTCCTCATCCTACCAACCTGAGTGGTAGCAGATCGAGTCACTCTATCAGACCTAGGAGCAGCTGCAGACTGATTAACCACGGGCGTCGACACAGAAGCTGTGTCTGGCAGATCCTTTACAAATAAATAGTATTATACGTGACAACCAGAACGGTTTTACTAAGGACAGAAGCTGTCAAACCAACCTGATTTGTTTTTATGAAGAGGTGAGCAGAAGCCTAGACAGAGGGGCCGCTGTGGATATAGTGTTTTTGGACTTTGCAAAGGCATTTGACACTGTCCCTCATAGACGTCTAATGGGTAAATTAAGGACTATAGGTTTAGAAAGTATAGTTTGTAATTGGATTGAGAATTGGCTTAAGGACCGTATCCAGAGAGTTGTGGTCAATGATTCCTACTCTGAATGGTCCCCGGTTATAAGTGGTGTACCCCAGGGTTCTGTGTTGGGACCACTATTATTCAACTTATTTATTAATGATATAGAGGATGGGAATAATAGAACTATTTCTATTTTTGCAGATGACACCAAGCTATGTAATATAGTTCAGACTATGGAAGATGTTCGTGAATTGTAAGCGGATTTAAACAAAGTGTTTGGGCGTCCACTTGGAAAATGAAGTTTAATGTAGATAAATGTAAAGTTATGCACCTGGGTACAAACAAGCTGCATGCATCATATTTCCTAGGGGGAGCTACACTGGGGGATTCACTTGTTGAAAAGGATCTGGGTGGACTTGTAAATCATAAACTAAATAACAGCATGCAATGTCAATCAGCTGCTTCAAGGGCCAGCAAGATATTGTCGTGTATTAAAAGAGGCATGGACTCACGGGACAGGGATGTAATATTACCACTTTACAAAGCATTAGTGAGGCCTCATCTAGAATATGCAGTCCAGTTCTGGGCTCCAGTTCATAGAAAGGATGCCCTGGAGTTGGAAAAAAATACAAAGAAGCGCGACAAAGCTAAGAAGGGGAATGGATAATCTAAGTTATGAGGAAAGATTAAAAGAACTAAACCTATTTAGCCTTGAAAAATGACGACTAAGGGGGGACATGATTGACTTATATAAATATATGAATGGCACATGAAAAAAATATGGTGAAATCCTGTTCCATGTAAAATTCCCTCAAAAAACAAGGGGGCACTCCCTCCGGCTGGAAAAAGAAAGGTTCAACCTGCAGGGGCGACAAGCCTTCTTTACTGTGAGAACGGTGAATTTATGGAATAGTCTACCACAGAAGCTAGTCACAGCAGGGACAGTAGATGGCTTTAAAAAAGGCTTAGATAATTTCCTAGAACAAAAAAATATTAGCTCCTATGTGCAGAAATTTTTTACTTCCCCTTTCCCATCCCGTGGTTGAACTTGATGGACATGTGTCTTTTTTCAACCGTACAAACTATGTAACTATGTAACCCATTTATCTACAGATGGAGGGCTTTTACTCTTCCAATTCAATAAAATACACTTCCTAGTATAATAAAGTAATTTTCCCACTGCCATAGTTCTCCCCGCAGACCCCTCTTCCACCTCCAGAGCTCCCAATAAACAAATCCTATGACATTTAGGGCACCTGGCTTCCCGATGCCCATAGAATTTGGATATCTTGGCCGGGGAGAGATGTAGATTGTGAACAATAAAAAATTGTGATATCCTATGGGCCGAGCTAGTTGACAATTTTTTAAGACCCCTTAACACCAGAGGCCATTCTCTACCCTCCAGAGTACCTAGAATCTCTTCCGGATTTACCTGGATTCCTTACCAACCTCTGCCTCTTATAGGATTTATAAATTTATAAATTTATAAATTTATAAATTAGACGACAGCCCCTTATTAGAAAGTGAATTCATCATTAATTTAATAAATTCTGGAACCGCCACAAGGGAAGTATTGGAGGCGATGTAGCGGAGGGGGAGGAGAAAGTGGTTTGGAGATATTATTATTTTAATTTTTTTTCGTATTTTTTTTTTTTACTGGGGGGTTTAATCCCTTCCCACCACAGCCATTTTTCAGATTTTCATTTTCGTTTTTTCTTCCCCACTTTCCAAAAGCAATAACTTTTTTATTTTTCTGTCTATATATTTCCCTACGAGGGCTTAATTTTTTGCGGGACGAGTTGTAGTTTTACGTAGCACCATTTATTGTGCCATATAATGTACTAGGAAACAGGGAAAAAATATTTGTGAGGTAGAAAATGAAAAAAACAGTGATTTCTCCATTGTTTTCTGCGCTTTGTTTTTACGGAATTCACTGTGCAATTAAAACAACATGTTAACTTTATTCTGCGGGTCAATACGATTACGGCAATACCAAATATATATAGTTTTTCTATAGAAATTTTTTTATTTTGTGTCGCCAAATTCTGAGTCATAACTTTTTTATTTTTCCGTCGATTAAGTGGTATGAGGGCTTATTTTTTGCAGGACAAGCTGTAGTTTTTAACGATAGCATTTTGGGGTACATGCAACATTTTGATCACTTGTTATTTCATTTATTGTGGGAGATGAGGTTAACAAAAAATAGCGATTCTTTTTTATTTTTACGGCGTACATTGTGCGGGTTAAATAATGATATGTTGTAATAGTTCAGACTTTTACAGATGCGGCGATACCAATTATGTTTATTTATTTATTTTTTTACTATGCTCTAGCGGAAAATGGGAAAAGGGGGGTCTTTTGAACTATTAATTTTTTTTATTTTTTTTTCATAAAATAAAAACTTTATTTTACTAATTTTTACTTTTTTTATTAGTTCCCTAGGGGACTTCAACCAGCGATCGTTAGATCGCTTGCACTATATGCTGCAATACTAACGTATTGCAGTATATTGTAATTCTGATAGGCTTCTATTAAGCCCTGCCAGAGGCAGGGCTTAATAGGAGCACAAAGATGGCGGACCTGGGGTCCTTCATTACACCCCCAGGCAGCCATAGCAACCATCGCCACCCCGCGATTGCATTGCGGGGGGCGCGATGAGCAGTTAGAGGGGGTCGCCCCCTCTTTATAACGATTTAAATGCCGCAGTCGCTATTGACCGCGGCATTTAACGGATTAAACGAGCGGGATGGCGCTCGAGCGCGATCCCGCTCTTTACTCTGAAGTGTCGGCTGTAATATACAGCCGACACCCGCATTGTATGGAGCGGGTTCACTCCGTGAGCCCGTTCCATACTTCCCCTACCCGACTTTGGAGTATGGATATGTCAAATGTCGGGAAGGGGTTAATTGTTATGATGTTCTGTGAAGAAACTAAACAGCTGTACGTTTTTGGTTCATATTTTTTTTTAGTGCAGAGTTAAAACTATCTAGTGATATGCGCTATTTTTTTTATAGGTGTCATAGAGTATATGTACCATTTGTTTCTATGGTCCTAGTGTATAGAAATAAGCACAAAGAACGTAGGTTGTTGGTTTCGGATCGAGGGTATATGCGATATGTAGTTATTTGTTTTCTGTATTTGAAATTTGTCTTAAAAATAAAAGACTTGGGAAAAAAAAAATGACATAGTGGAAAATTGCAATTTTTACTTTGCACCATACGCTGCGCATTAATTTCTAATGAATAAAAAACACCTGTTGGGTCAAAATGCTCACTACATCCCTTAAAATTCCCTAAAGGGACACTATGTGAGAGTTTGTTTTACTATTTAACCTCAGAGCCCTGCAATTGTGGGCCGATGCTGTGAAAATCCCCAAAATAGGCCTCAAATGCTCATGTTTCTCTTCATTTCTGTGTCCTGCCATATGTCCAGGCAAGTGATAAATGCCTTGAGGCGTGTCGTTTCTAAAATATGGTCACTTCTTCTGTGGTACCTTAGGGTTTTTCAAATACGACATGGTGCCCAAAAACCAAATCAGCAAAATCTGCATGCCAAATAACGCCCCTGCCTTTCTAAGCCCTGCCATGTGTCCAAACAGCAGTTTATTACCACATATGGGGTATTGCCGCAATTGGAAAAAATTGCTTTTCAAATGTTGGGTTTCTTTTTCTCCTTTATTCCTTGTAAAATTTCAACGTTTTATCAGAAAACAGGACATAAATCCACTAAATTCGGCAAAAAACCTGTGGTGTCAAAATGCTCACTATACCCCCAGATAAATTCGTTCAGGGGTGTAGTTTCCCAAATGGGGTCACTTTTGGGGGGCTTCTACTGATTTGGTTCCGCAGGGGTTTTGCAACTGCAACATGGCGCCCAAAAACCAAACCAGCAAAATCTGCATGCCAAGTAGCGCTCCTGCCCTTCTAAACCCTGTCGTGTGTCCAAACAGCAGTTTTACCACATGTGGGATATTACCGTACTTGGGAGAGATTGCTTTACAAATGTTGGGCGGCTTTTTCTCCTTTTATCCCTTGTGGAAATGAAAAAATGCAACATTTTAGTGGAAAAATTTTGATATTCATTTTCACGGCCTAATTCCTTTAAACTCAGCAAAAAACCTGTTGGGTCAAAATTATCACTATACCCCTCGATAAATTCCTTGAGGGCTGTAGTTTCCCAAATGGGGTCACTTTTGGGGGGTTTCAATTTTTTTGGTCTGTCAGGGACTTTGCAAATGCAACATGGTGCCCAAAAACCATTCCAGCAAAACTTGAGCTTCAAAAGTGAAATGGCGCTCCTTCCATTCTGAGCCCTCCGTGTGTCCAAACAGCAGTTTATTACCACATATAGGGTATTTCCGTAATTGTGAGAAATTGATTTTCAAATGTTGGGGACGCCACCCAAAGCTTTCATCATTGTAAACAAACATATACACCTAAAGGCCAAGACCGATATTACACATTAGTATAAATAACATTGAGCAATTATTGAAGTCCTATACAGGGTATGTTAAAAAGACCAAAACCGTTTAGAATGAATAGGACCAGAGGAAAGACGGGGAAGGAAAAAAGGGGAGGAAGGGAAGGGTGTGTGAAGAAGAACTACATTCTAATGGTCGTTCTTAGTATCTACAAGAAAGTGTTATGTATATATATATATATGTATGTATGTACAGCGAAGGAAATAAGTATTTGATCCCTTGCTGATCTTGTACGTTTGCCCACTGTCAAAGTCATGAACAGTCTAGCATTTTTAGGCTAGGTTACTTTTACCAGTGAGAGATAGATTATATTTTAAAAAAAAACCGAAAATCACATAGTCAAAATTATATATATTTATTTGCATTGTGCACAGAGAAATAAGTATTTGATCCCCTACCAACCATTTAGGCTGGGTTCACACTACCTATTTTCAGGCGTAAACGAGGCGTATTATGCCTCGATTTACGCCTGAAAATAGGGCTACAATACGTCGGCAAACATCTGCCCATTTATTTGAATGGGTTTGCCGACGTACTGTGCAGACGACCTGTAATTTACGCGTCGTCGTTTGACAGCTGTCAAACGACGACGCGTAAATTGACTGCCTCGGCAAAGAAGTGCAGGGCACTTCTTTGCAACGTAATTTGAGCCGTTCTTCATTGAACTCAATGAAGAGCAGCTCAAGATTTACGAGCGTCTCAGACGCCTCGCATAATTTGAGGAGGAGCTTTTACGGCTGAAACGAGGCAGCTGTTTTCTCCTGAAAACAGTCTGTCATTTCAGTCGTAAAAGCCTCTCACCGTGTGCACATACCCTAAGAGTTCAGCCTTCTCCAGACCAGTTACACGCTCCAAATCAACTTGGTGCCTGCATTAAAGACAGCTGTCTTAAATTGTCACCTGTATAAAAGACTCCTGTCCACAGACTCAATTAATCAGTCTGACTCTAACCTCTACAACATGGGCAAGATCAAAGAGCTTTCTAAGGATGTCAGGGACAAGATCATAGACCTGCACAAGGCTGGAATGGGCTACAAAACCATAAGTAAGACGCTGGGTGAGGAGACAACTGTTGGTGCAATAGAGAGCTCAGCCGAAAACTACACGGGGGGAACTTGTTAATGATTTCAAGGCAGCTGGGACCACAGTCACCAAGAAAACCATTGGTAACACATTACGCCGTAATGGATTAAAATCCTGCAGTGCCCGCAAGGTCCCCCTGCTCAAGAAGGCACATGTACAGGCCCGTCTGAAGTTTGCAAATGAACATCTGGATGATTCTGAGAGTGATTGGGAGAAGGTGCTGTGGTCAGATGAGACTAAAATTGAGCTCTTTGGCATTAACTCAACTCGCCGTGTTTGGAGGAAGAGAAATGCTGCCTATGACCCAAAGAACACCGTCCCCACTGTCAAGCATGGAGGTGGAAACATTATGTTTTGGGGGTGTTTCTCTGCTAAGGGCACAGGACTACTTCACCGCATCAATGGGAGAATGGATGGAGCCATGTACTGTCAAATCCTGAGTGACAACCTCCTTCCCTCCACCAGGACATTAAAAATGGCTCGTGGCTGGGTCTTCCAGCACGACAATGATGCAAAACATACAGCTAAGGCAACAAAGGAGTGGTTCAAAAAGAAGCACATTAAGGTCATGGAGTGGCCTAGCCAGTCTCCAGACCTTAATCCCATCGAAAACTTATGGAGGGAGCTGAAGATCCGAGTTGCCAAGTGACAGCCTCGAAATCTTAATGATTTACAGATGATCTGCAAAGAGGAGTGGGCCAAGATTCCATCTAACATGTGTGCAAACCTCATCATCAACTACAAAAAACGTCTAACTGCTGTGCTTGCCAACAAGGGTTTTGCCACCAAGTATTAAGTCTTGTTTGCCAAAGGGATCAAATACTTATTTCTCTGTGCACAATGCAAATAAATATATATAATTTTGACTATGTGATTTTCTGTTTTGTTTTTTTATATAATCTATCTCTCACTGGTAAAATTAACCTAGACTATAAATTTTAGACTGTTCATGTCTTTGACAGTGGGCAAACTTACAAAATCAGCAAGGGATCAAATACTTATTTCCTTCACTGTATATATATATATATATATATATCTGTAAATATATATATATATATATATATATATATGTGTGTATATATAAAAACCTAGTTAGGGAATCTCAGAACTTATAGCATACTTCCTTATTAAAGATTCACCTTAATAGTTAACGAGGCTGTATCCCCATAATTAAAGGTGTATTAGAGAGATAGCATTTGTAACATCTATGGTCGCTTACCACGAACTCCTTCCATCCGGTCGACGTCCTTCTCTCCAGAGATGTCTGCACATGCGGCCGTCCTGTTCCAAAGTGTCCACCAAGGTGCGCTCGCGAGCCCAGTCCAGCCTTGGAGCGCACACAGGTGAGAGATTGAGCTGATTGCTCCCAGAGCACCCTGGACTATAAGAAGGGCTCTGCCCCTTCCTGCCTTGCCTGAGCCCTGTTGTCGTTATCCTAATATGTCTATGCAAATGGTCTCCTAAGTGTTTTCCAGTTCCCAGTGTTCCTGCTACCTGTAACCTGTATCCCGTGCTATCCTGGTCAAGTGCTGTGTTGAGCTGAAGTCGTGATGTGCTGTCATGCAACACCACGCCTGGCACCTGCCTGCTGCCTAGTCCCAGCCGAGCCTGTCTTGCTACTGTCTGAGCTACCACAGGTACACTATACGAACTATAGACTATGAACTGTGTCCTGTTGGCCACCTGCCATACCATCAAGGAAGTACGGCCCAGTGGGTCCACATACCCAACGTGACAGCATTCAATAATAGAACCTAACGATTTTGAATGAAAGAAAAATAATTAAAAGGCAACCTAAAAATCATATATACAATAAAGTATAACAACCACATTGCTAATGGTCACATAAATGTCGCAAAGCCCATTGTCTAATTGTCTCACGATGCAACCTTTGGGTTGCATCGAGTTGAGACGCCATATCCATTTGCACTCACATTGTAGTAGTCTGTTTTAAAGTCTCAGTCACGTATGCCTAAATTTATGTGATCTTTAAATAACCTATGGCCACATTTGTGGTGAATTCGGAAGTGTTTGGGTATGGTTTTAAAATTTTCAATATCCTCTACTTCTTGTGCCCCCATAATATCACGCACATGTTCCCTCACCCTTAATTTAAATTCCCGGGAGGTCATACCAATATAGATTTTGGGGCAGGGGCAAGTGGCATAATTGATTGGCCATGTTATTTTAAATGTGTGTGAGTTATCAGCATATTGAAAGACAAGTGCTTTCTCTATGTTGGGGCAATTAATGCAATTTCCGCATGACTTACAACCCCATTTCGTACTGGGTGCATCGAAAATGTTTGCTGGTTTTTCTGGTACAAGATGGCTTTTCACTAAGATATCTCGCAAATCTTTAGAACGTTTTGCCGTCATGGTTGGATATTTTTGTAGCAGTTTCGATAGTATACGATCCGTTTGTGATATAGGCCAGTATTTTGTAAGTGCCTCACGCATCATATTTCAGTTGGTGTTAACTCTTGAAATAAACCTTACCTTATTCACTGTTTGAGATTGAAATTTAGGTTGCTATAGTTGGTTTCTAGGTGCTCGTCTGGCTCTAGAGGAGGCTTTTTAGAATTGTCCAATTGATATAGCCTCAATTGCTTGTTTAGGATGCAGTGACGTTGCATGGAGAAAAAAATTGGTAGGTGTGGATTTGCAAAACAGATCTGTTTGGATAAAGTTGTCATTATCACGTTTGATCGAGATGTCGAAAAAAATTCTATTTCTTGTTTACTACATTTAAATGTCAATTTAATATTTTCGTCATTACAATTAAGCTGTAAAATGAAGCTCATTAATTGGTCAGATGTTCCCTGCCAGATCATGAAGATATCGTCGATGTAGTGAGCCCAAAGGAGCACCTGCTCCATCGACTCTCCATGATCTGACAGGAAGAGGTCTTTCTCCCACAGCCCCAGGAACAAATTTGCATATTAGGGTGCGCAAGCCTCCCCATTGCAATGCCCTGGAGCTGCAGGAAGAAGGAGCCATTGAAAGTAAAGAAGTTGTGTGTCAACACATACTCCAAACAAGTAAGAAGAACTGTATGATATAATTTTCCATGTTGCTTGTCTGAAGAAAGTATGCTACCGCCTGCATGCCATCACGATGGTGAATGTTGGTGGATAAGGATTCAACATCGCATGTGGCAAAAATGGTATCTGTATCTAGGCATATACTGTCAAGTCTTGAAAGTAAATCAGCCGTCTCTCTCACGTAAGACGGTAGACACTCCACCAGTGGCTTTAAGTAAAAATCAATATATTTGCACAAATTTCAGGTGGATTATGGACAACCTTGTGTATTTTAGGAAGAAGGTAATGTGTGGCCACTGTTGGCTCAGGTACATTTAGTGTTTCTGCTATAGCTTTTGATAGAATTCCCTCATCAACTGCCTTTTGAATCACATACTAAAGCTGTAAATTAACAAGAGAAAAGTTTGTTGTATGTAAGTTTTTTATAACATTTGCGGTCGCTCTTTGTCTGTGTGCTTCTGTTATATATCCAAGAGGGAGAGAAAACCTGGACCGCACATCCACTTGCTATACTTGATCTATTGTGGCTCAGCAAAATAAAATGTACAAACATGAGATCCTTGGTAAACATTGTGATCAAACTGTATGAGCTCACTTGCCACTTCACGACGTTCTCTTTCAAGTGAGTCCCTACACTACCAAGTGTAGTATCCCATGGCAACCAATGTCGCTGAAACACAGCATCTGCAGAGGGAGCACCTGTGATTGGGCGAAACCATTCAGGCCTCGATAAAGCGTGGATAGTGTATTGTGTATGCATCTACTTCACCTGTATTTTACGATGATGGAATAAAAGCATTCATTTTAAGAATTGGTGAGTGCCGCACATTCCTCCTTTGTTCTCTTCATATTCTGGAAATAATATACCAAAAGCCAGTAAAATGGATCACCTCCTTCCCATCAAAAAGAAGATTAATTTTTTGTTTGTAAAAAAAAAACCATTGGGGTTAACCCCTTAAGGACGCAGCCTAGTTTTGGCCTTAAGGCTCAGAGCCCATTTTTCAAATCTGACATATTTCACTTTATGTGAATGCTTAAACCTATCCAAGTGATTCTGAGATTGTTTTCCCGTGACACATTGGGCTTCATGTTCGTGGTAAAATTTGGTCGATATATTCAGTGTTTATTGGTGAAAAATTGCAAAATTTAGAGAAAATTTAGAAAAAATTGCATTTTTCAGAATTTAAATGCATCTGCTTGTAAGACAGACGGTTATACCACCCGAAATAGTTACTAGTTCACATTTCCGATATGTCTACTTTAGATTGGCATCGTTTTTTGAACATTCTTTTATTTTTCTTGGACATTACAAGGCTTAGAACATAAACAGCAATATCTCATATTTTTAAGAAAATTTCAAAAGCCTTGTTTTTAAGGTACCTGTTCAGTTCTGAAGTGGCTTTGAGGGGCCTATCTATTAGAAACCCCGATAAAACACCACATTTTAAAAACTAGACCCCTCAAAGTATTCAAAACGGCAGCATTTAGAAAGTTTTTTTTTAACCTTTCAGGCATTTCACAGGAATTAAAGCAAAGTGGAGGTGAACTTTGAAAATTTCATTTTTATTGCTGAATTTCAATTTTATTAAATTTTTTTCCTGTAACACAGAAGGTTTTACCAGATAAATACTACTAAATATGTATTGTCCAGATTCTGCAGTTTTTAGAAATGTCCCACATGTGACTCTAGTGTGCTCGTAGACTAAAACACAAGCCCTAGATGCAAAGAAGCACCTAGTGCATTTTGAGGCCTCTTTTTTATTATAATATATTTTAGGCAGCATGCCAGGTTTGAAGAGGTGTTGAGGTGCCAAAACAGTAAGAATCCCCCAAAAGTGACCCCATTTTGGAAACTACACCCCTCAAGGAATTCATTTATGGTTGTTGTTATCATTTTGACAGCACAGTTTTGTCACAGCATCTATTTGAATTTGGCTGTGAAATTAAAAAAAATTCATTTTTCCAATAAGATGTCATTTGTGATCAAAATTTCTTATTTTCACAGGGAACAAAATACCCCATTTTGTTGCCCAATTTGTCCTTAGTGCGGCAATACCCCATTTGTGGTGATAAACTGCCGTTTGGGCCCATAGGAGGGCTCAGAAGGACAGAAGCGATATGTGTTTGTTGGAGTCCAGATTTTGCTGGATTGGTTTTTGGGTGCCATGTCGCATTCGCAGAGCCCCAGAGGTATCAAAGCAATGAAAACCCACCAGAAGTGACCCCATTTTGGAAACTACACCCCTCAAGGAATTAATTTATGGTTGTTGTTATCATTTTGACCGCACAGTTTTTTGACAGTACCTATGTGAATTGGGCTGTAAAATTAAAAAAAAATGTCATTTTTACCAATAAGATGTCATTTTATATCAAAATTTCTTATTTTCATAGGGAACAAAATAACCCATTTTGTTGCCCAATTTGTCCTTAGTGCGGCAATACCCCATTTGTGATGATAAACTGCCGTTTGGGCCCATGCCAGGGCTCAGAAGGAAAGGACCACCATTTGGCCTACTGAAGCTTTTCTGGTGCTAAGTCATGTATGCAGAAGCCCCTGAGGTACCAGTACAGTTGAAACCCCAGAGAAGTCACCCCATTTTAAAAACTACACCCCTTAAGACATTCATCTAGAGGTGTAGTGAGCATTTTGACCCCACAGGTACTGTGTAAAAGATAATGCGCAGCAGATGGTGCAGAGTGAGATTTACAATTTTATATATATATATATATGCCATGTCAGTGTCCGATATAGTGTGCTCAGCATGTGCCACCGGAGATATACACCCCATAAGCTGTAATGTGGGTTCTCCCTGGTACCCCAATACCCTACATGTGGCTGTTATTAGCTGCCTGGGCACACGGCAGGGCTCAGAAGGAAAGGACCACCATTTGGCCTACTGGAGCTTTTCTGGTGCTAAGTCATGTATGCAGAAGCCCCTGAGGTACCAGTACAGTTGAAACCCCCGAGAAGTGACCCGATTTTGAAAACGACACCCCTTAAGACATTCATCTAGAGGTGTAGTGAGCATTTTGACCCCACAGGCACTGTGTAAAATATAATGCGCAGCAGATGGTGCAGAGTGAAATTTGCCATTTTCTATATATATATATACAGTGAAGGAAATAAGTATTTGATCCCTTGCTGATTTTGTAAGTTTGCCCCCTGTCAAAGACATGAACAGTCTAGAATTTTTAGGCTAGGTTAATTTTACCAGTGAGAGATAGATTATATAAAAAAACAAACAGAAAATCACATAGTCAAAATTATATATATTGATTTGCATTTTGCACAGAGAAATAAGTATTTGATCCCCTACCAACCATTAGGGTATGTGCACACACACTAATTACGTCCGTGATTGACGGACGTATTTCGGCCGCAAGTAGTGGACCGAACACAGTGCAGGGAGCCGGGCTCCTAGCATCATAGTTATGTACGACGCTAGGAGTCCCTGCCTCTCTGCAGGACAACTGTTCCGTACTGTAATCATGTTTTCAGTACGGGACAGTAGTTCCACGGAGAGGCAGGGACTCCTAGCATCGTACATAAGTATGATGCTAGGAGCCCGGCTCCCTGCACTGTGTTCGGTCCACTACTTGCGGCCGAAATACGTCCGTCATTTACGGACGTAATTAGTGTGTGTGCACATACCCTCAAGAGTTCAGCCTCCTCCAGACCAGTTACACGCTCCAAATCAACTTGGTGCCTGCATTAAAGACAGCTGTCTTACATGGTCACCTGTATAAAAGACTCCTGTCCACAGACTCAATTAATCAGTCTGACTCTAACCTCTACAACATGGGAAAGACCAAAGAGCTTTCTAAGGATGTCAGAGACAAGATCATAGACCTGCACAAGGCTGGAATGGACTACAAAACCATAAGTAAGACGCTGGGTGAGAAGGAGACAATTGTTGGTGCAATAGTAAGAAAATGGAAGACATACAAAATGACTGTCAATCGACATCGATCTGGGGCTCTATGCAAAATCTCACCTCGTGGGGTATCCTTGATCCTGAAGAAGGTGAGAGCTCAGCCGAAAACTACACGGGGGGAACTTGTTAATGATCTCAAGGCAGCTGGGACCACAGTCACCAAGAAAACCATTGGTAACACATTACGCCGTAATGGATTAAAATCCTGCAGTGCCCGCAAGGTCCCCCTGCTCAAGAAGGCACATGTACAGGCCCGTCTGAAGTTTGCAAATGAACATCTGGATGATTCTGAGAGTGATTGGGAGAAGGTGCTGTGGTCAGATGAGACAAAAATTGAGCTCTTTGGCATTAACTCTACTCGCCGTGTTTGGAGGAAGAGAAATGCTGCCTATGACCCAAAGAACACCGTCACCACTGTTAAGCATGGAGGTGGAAACATTATGTTTTGGGGGTGTTTCTCTGCTAAGGGCACAGGACTACTTCACCGCATCAATGGGAGAATGGATGGAGCCATGTACCATCAAATCCTGAGTGACAACCTCCTTCCCTCCACCAGGACATTAAAAATGGCTCGTGGCTGGGTCTTCCAGCACGACAATGACCCGAAACATACAGCCAAGGCAACAAAGGAGTGGCTCAAAAAGAAGCACATTAAGGTCATGGAGTGGCCTAGCCAGTCTCCAGACCTTAATCCCATCGAAAACTTATGGAGGGAGCTGAAGATCCGAGTTGCCAAGCAACAGCCTCGAAATCTTAATGATTTACAGATGATCTGCAAAGAGGAGTGGGCCAAAATTCCATCTAACATGTGTGCAAACCTCATCAAACCTCATCATCAACTACAAAAAACGTCTGACTGCTATGCTTGCCAACAAGGGTTTTGCCACCAAGTATTAAGTCTTGTTTGCCAAAGGGATCAAATACTTATTTCTCTGTGCACAATGCAAATAAATATATATAATTTTGACAATGTGATTTTCTTTTTTTTTTTTATATATATAATCTATCTCTCATTGGTAAAATTAACCTAGCCTAAAAATTCTAGACTGTTCATGTCTTTGACAGTGGGCAAACTTACAAAATCAGCAAGGGATCAAATACTTATTTCCTTCACTGTATATGCCATGTCAGTGTCCAATATAGTGTGCCCAGCATGTGCCACCGGAGATATACACCCCATAAGCTGTAATGTGGGTTCTCCCGGGTACGGCAGTACCCTACATGTGGCTGTTATTAGCTGCCTGGGCACACAGCAGGGCTCAGAAGGGAAAGATGAGGGGGATAAGCTGTGCGGAGTGCATCAGGGTAAATTCAAAATTAAGGGATGTATGATAAATTTGAAAACAATTTATCTTACAGAGCCCTTGTTTTTCGGGACATGTGTCGCATTGGTATGTTGTGTCCTTCCTCATCCCCCTCTTTGAGCAGACTCTGCACCTCTTTTGACTTTTTCCCTTCTTGCCAGTTTGGGGAACTTCTCCTGGAAAGTGTTGCCCTGGTACGATGCGTGTGGCCCCCCTTCTTGGTCCCTAAAGATTAGGTTCTTGATAACCACCTCTTGAAATTCCAGGAAAGTTCCCCTCTGGCCTGCACATCGACGTAGTACGTACGCATTGTACAATGCCATCTGTATGATGTGCACGGCCAGCTTCTTATACCACATCCTCGTTTTCCGCATGGCGCTGTAGGGTTTCAGGACTTGATCTGTCAAGTCCAACCCTCCCATGTACCTATTGTAGTCCAGGATGCAGTCTGGTTTGGGGGTATCTGTTCTGGTACCTCATACAGGTACATGGGTACTGGTGTGGCCATGTATTGTTGTCAATACAAGGACATCTCTCTTGTCCTTGTACTTGACACACAATATGTTGCTGCTAGAATGTGCCCTGCTCTCACCCCTTCTGAGTGTTTGCCCAAGCAGAGTCTTAGGGAGGCCTCTCAGATTTTTTCTAGCAGTGCCGCATGCCACAGTACTTCTGGAAGCGAGGCACTTGAAGAGTGGGACGCTGGTATAAAAATTATCCAGGCAGAGGTGGTAACCATGGTCCAGCAGTGGGTGCACCAAATCCCACACAATTTTTGCATTAATTTCCAGTAAGAGGGGGGGGAGGCATTCTGGGGGCTGAATACTGCTGTCCTTCCCTTCATATATCCTAAATTTGTAGGTATACCCTGATGCACTCTCGCACAGCTTATACATCTTCACGCCATACCTTGCCCTCTTACTCGGCAGGTACTGGCGGATTTGAAGCCCCCCTTTAAAATGTACCAGGGACTCATCAATAGAAATACACTTCTCGGGGTGTATGCTGGGGCAAACCGGGCACTGAAATGGTCTAATAGGGGTCTAAGTTTGTACAAACGGTCAAAACTGGGGTCATCTCGGGGTGGGCACTGCTCATTATCCGTATAATGTAAGAAGCGAAGTATTGCCTCATAATGCATCCTGGACATGGCCATACGGTACATCGGGGTGTGGTATAAGATGTCTGTGCTCCAGTGGGTCCTAATGGCTTTTTCAGAAGCCCCATGTTCAAGTGAAGTCCCCAGAACTTGCCCAACTCTGCTGCATCTACAGGGGTCCACCTGTGGGATTGGGCATAAAATGATGTGGGGTTCTTAGTAATATACTGTTGGGCATATAAATTCGTCTCGGAGACCATAAGATCTATAAAGTCATCAGTGAAGAAGAACTTGAAAAAGTCAATTTCACTGAGCCCTGCCGTATTAAATTTTATCCCTGAGCTGCCCGTGTACTCTGGGATTTGGGGCTCATAAATGTCTGGTGTGGGGGTCCAAATGGGGTCACTTCGCTCGGGGGCTTGAACTGCGGCGGGGTCATCTCACTCGGGGGCTTCAACTGTGGTGGTGGTCCTGGGGCGTCTCCTAGGGGGTTCCTCTTCTTCATCACTGGATGAGGAGGTGGATAAATAAAACAGAGTCTCACCATCTGACGACTCTGTGTCGGAGGCAAGAAATGAATATGCCTCTTCGGCACTAAATGTCCGTTGGGACATGTTTGAATGCTTCCCTAACTAGGAACAATAGGCTGCTACCTAAACCAGCCAAAAAAATTGGTGCTTTTATAGAAAGAGTGGGCTTCCCTGAGACTAAACCTAACTAGGGTGAGGGATCTTAACACTAAACCCAACTAGATTTTATTTGAACTTCTCTGAGACTAAATCTAACTATTCCCTGACACTAAACCTATCTAGATTATTCCGAGCTTCCCTAACACTAAACCTAACTATGGTGAAGGGTGCCTGACACTAAACCTATCTAGATTATTCCGAGCTTCCCTGACGCTAAACCTAACTATGGTGATGGACCCCTAACGCTAGATCGAACTACGGTGATGGATTCCTGACGCTAAATTCCCTGACGCTATACCTAACTATGCTTTTTGACGGTTCCCTGACACTAACTAACCCTAATACTAAACTAACCAGTTAAATTGTCTAAATTAACTGGATTTTTTTGTTTTTTTTTAACTTTTATATATTTTTTGGTTTTATATGTTTTTTATAAAGAAAAAAAAGAAAAAAATAATCCGCAGGGACCAAGAAATTGGTCCTGAAGACTAAGAAGTGGTCAGTGATAGGTGATCACTGACCAAAAACGTGGGGGGAACACAAGGAGGAAGGGTACAGGAATGGGTAGTGGATGGGAGAGGTGGTATGCCGAAAAAAGTTGTTTTTTAGACTTTTTTTGTTACTTTCTCCTCTCTCTCTCTTTCTCACAACCGCTCTGAACGCCTCGCTATCTCCAACAGAGGCGTTCAGGGCGGGAGCGGCAGGATGTGATGTCAGGGAGAGGAAGTGAAGAGACCAATCGCCACTATTGGACAGTTACTCACTAACTGACCAATAATGGCGATCGTGGAGGTGGGACCATCGCGACAGGTCCCGGCGTATTGAGCTGTGATAGCCTGCTGTCGGAAACAGCAGCTGTCACAGCTCGTGAACGTGCCGGTGGAAAATGGCGATGCATTTTCCCTGCGACGTACTATTCCGTCGCTGAGCGCGAATGTGTCGGTCCGCGCGACGGAATAGTACGTCGCTGAGCGCGAAGGGGTTAAGTAGGTTTTAGGGAAGTGTTTTTCTTTGAACCGTTTTTCTAAAATTTGAACCTCAGAGTTACATTTCTTAGGGTCAGAGCAATTTTTCTTGATCCTTCTGAATTGGCCAAAAGGCATATTCTTAATCCAGGGAGGGATTAACTGTTCACGTCTACAGTTTTAAAATGGGTTTTGGTGATCAGTTTACCCTTATTATCTTTACCAATGGTCAAATCTAGAAAGTCTATTGTACTGGCAGAATAATTGTGCGTAAAGTTCAGGCCAAAGTCGTTCATATTAAGATGTTTGATGAAAAGTTCGGCATCAGAGCTATTTCCGTTCCAAATAAAGAACAAGTCGTCGAAATAACGACGGTAAAAGATATTATCTCTAAAAGCATGGTCACCCAAAATGTATACCTCTTCAAATGCTCCCATGTAGAGATTTGCATAGGAAGGAGCAAATCGTGAGCCCATATTGCACCCTCTGATCTGTTTGTAAAATCCATTGTTGAATGTAAAAACTTTGTGTTTGAGGATAAAATTGATACAGTCAGTAAGAAAACGTGCTTGTGTATTAGGTATCTGATGATCAGAGTAGAGAATAGATTCTATGGTATTTAGACCTGTCATGATGGATATTACTATAAAAAGCTGAAACGTGTGCAGAAAGGAAACTAAGAGAAGAGAAATTGAAGTTACAATTGAGTGCCCTAAGGTCCCCAATTAGCTGAGTGGAGTCCCTAAAATATGAAGGTAATTTGAGAACATAAGGTTGCAGATGTAGGTCTATGTAATGTGAAAGATTGCTGGTGAGAGAACCTATGCTAGCAATAATCGGACGTCCCGGTGGTGTAGTTATAGGTTTATGGATTTTAGGTAGATGATACATGAAGGGTATTGAAGGAAAGGGGACCTGTAAAAATTACATTTCTTTTTTAATCAGTAATCCTTCGGTGAAGGCTGTATCAATAAGAGATTTGTAGCTGATAATATGAGAAGGTAAAGGGTTGTTGGTTAATTTCTCATAAAAGGAGACATCAGACAATATTCTTGACGCCTCTTTGATATACTCAACACGGTCTTGGAGAACTATACCTCCCCTTTGTCTGCAGACCGAATTACCAGGGAAGTATTGGATTTGAGTGATCTGATGGCTTTTCTTTCCAATGTAGTTAAATTATCCTTAGTTATTAGGGTAGTTTCAAGAGTATTTAACTCATTCCAAACAAGGGATGAAAAAGTATCTATGGCTGGACCCCTATGATAGGCCGGATAATATGTGGATTTTGGACGAACGTCCACTGTAACCGGTTGTAAAGTTGGAGCAATATCAATGGGAGTAGGAGGAGTCGGTGGGGGAGCACCTATTGCAAAGTGTCTAGTTAGGGTTAATTTGCGTATAAATCTATTCAAATCCATAAACAGCTCAAAACCATTGGGGGAACTAGTATGACAGAAGGATAATCCTTTGGCCAGTATGTCATTTTCGTTTTTATTAAGTGTATGGCCAGATAGATTGAACATTTTTAATGTTTTGGTCTGTATTTTTTGGACTTCACGACTGATTCTAAGTTGCTTAGTTCTCCCTCCTCTACAACCTCTAAATCTGCCTCTAATTTTCTTTTTGTTGTAGCTCTTTGTATGATTGGGAAGTATGATGTTATGGTTGCAGGTTTGGGACTTATAAGAAAAGGAAGGAGTAGGTCTGTGGAATGAGATGTGGGAGTAGCTGGTGGTATGGGGTACTGAGGAATAGGAGTTACAGGGGGCATAGTTAGCTGAGAGGGAAGACCTATAAAAGAAACAGAGGCTATGGTGTTATCAATGGGACGTAGAAGACCATCTGTGGTAGATAGGTTAACAATCGAGGGTTGTTCGGGTGGGAAATGGCATTGGGTATGATTGATGGGAGATGTATTATGTGTAGAAAGGTCAAGTAATGAGTCAGATATTTGGAGAGTTAGAAATTTCAATTGAATCATTGAAAAGGGGGGAAATGGGCTGTTCAGGAGGGGTTAACTGCTAACTACTTGTCATCATTATCTTCACTAACAGCAGCGCCTCTCTTTAGGTCCTCTTACACATCAAAATGTGTATTGTTTTTAGTTTATTTTAAACTTTATTTGCGCCTGGGAAGAGGAACTTGATAGGACTTCTAGTAAACATGAAATCTCCCGACTTCTAAGTAACTCTCATGGTTTCTCAAGATGTGTAAGGGCGCAAGAGAACTCTTATAAGACGGTGACCAGGTGGTATAGGACTCCCGAGTTCCTACACAAAATTAATCCGACGGTGTCAGACACATGCTGGAGATGCAATACATTTAGAGGTTCTATCTCTCATCTATGGTGGTTCTGTCCCCGTATACAATCCTTTTGGGCAGAGATTGAATCCTGTTGTAATTTGATTACCAATACAAAGATAGGGACATTGTATATCGTTTCTTTGGGGGGGGGTTTTAGTTTCCCATTTACATGTATTGAACATTTTGGAAATTTCTTTACTATTTGGCAAGGGATTGTATTAAGATGTTGAATATTAGAGTTTTCCTTTTGTTAAACTATAATGCAGAGATACTGTACTGATTTTGAAATGTTCATTCTCATGTCTTGTCTTTTGTCTCTTCATTTTCTTTTACCAAATCTCAGTATTTTGTATTTTGAGACTTAAACAAATAAAAAGATATTTAAAAAAAAAAAAAAAGATTAATTTTATTCCTTAGGGTTTTTTTTGTCGCAGCCATCTGAAAACACCAGTGCCCATGTAGACAGTGATGCAATACCACTGTAGATAATGCCACATTGCCCACTGCAGATAGTACCAGTGCCCACATAGATTGCGCCAGTGTCCCCTGTAGGTAGTGCCCATGTAATGCCACTGTGTCCATGTAAATAATGCTGCACCCCCTGTAGATAGTGCTACCCCCTGCAGATAGCACCATCACCCTGAAGATAGCGCCACCCCCTGTAGATACCGCCACCCCCTGTAGATAGCAACATCCCTCCGTATATAGTGCCACCCCCATCATAGCGCCACTTCCCCTGTACATAGTGCCACTCCCGCTGTATGTATCAGCACTCCCCCCACCCCCCATAGTTGGCATCCCCTTCCTGTAAATAGCACCAGTGTAGCTCCCTGTAGACGCGGACTCCCCGGTGTCAGATTGCTCTGTGCTGGTAATTCCGCTACTGGAAGATCCCCTGGTGTCCCTATCCATGTATGAACAGTGACGTTAGGGGCTAACTCTAAAAGCAGAATCCCCTGCCCCAGCGTCGGCATCGCTGTGGCCAGGGATTCCACTACAGGAGTAGCGCCGAATTCCTCCGGACGTAGCAGATGACACAGGTTGTGGCAGATGACACAGGACGTGGCGGATTGCACAGAAGCCGCAGGTTGCGCCAGACGTGGCGAATTCCTCCGGACGTGGCAGATGACACAGGAGGTGACACGACTCCGACACTAGTAGGCACAGGAACAAGAACAGCACGGGATACAGGAACAGGTAACAAGTCACGGGTAACAACTGGAACGGGAAACACTAAGGGACCATTTGCAAGCTCAGGCAAGGATCAGAAGGGCTGGGGCCTTCTTATAGACCAGGAAATCATGGGCCGTTGATGATGATGATTTCCTGATGTGCGCACGCTGGCCCTTTAAGGCACCCTACACAGCAGAACGGAGCGGAAGTGAGTGCTGGCGTCTCCTAGGAAGATGGGGAACAGCGATAATAATGAAGTATACTATGTATATAACTATGATGCTAGGAGCCCGGCTCCCTGCACTGTGTTCGGTCCGGGACTTGCGGCCGAAATACGTCCGTCAATTACGGACGTAATTAGTGTGTGTGCACATACCCTAAGTGTTCAATTCCATTGAAGTGAATGGGAGAAGGCTGTAACACTGTGAACCGCCGCTACAAGTGTTATGGCAATTTACAGTACGAGTAGTGACAGGAACGAAGGGGAAGCTTTCCATGGCACATGTGCCATTTTGATAAGGGCTTAGCCCAAAAAAAAAAGTTGTATGTGCAAAATTAGTTGAAGAAGTGTTATTTTTAGCACCAGATATTGATGTGTATGAGATAATATTAAGAGTTATTCACATTACAGAAAATAACCGCATCTTGCTAGGATAAGCCACCACAAAGTCCAATGTGGGACCACCACCTATCCTGAGAACGGAGGGACCGCATTAGTTATCCAGACCTCCAGCGCCATAGTCTCTGCTGGATAGACGTATCCCAGCAGCAGACACAGCAAAGTGACTCGGCCATGTTCGTGCGCACCACTGACGTGCTCCGTATCCGCCATACTGAGCACACACGAGCCCTCACTTCATAAACACCAGTGAGACAAGATTATATTTTCTTTTTGCCGTCCATGCGGCTTCCTATCCCACTATCTCTACTGGAAGATCCAGAAACGCTTCTACAAAACTTTCCAATAACTCGTCCAGCGGCAACATCCGGTCTAATCTCCCGGAAAAGGCGGGGCTATTTACGTATACGATGATAGGTGGTTTCATTTATCGGTACTGCGGATGTGTGAAACCTTCTGAGTCGTGACCCGGAAGTGAGTCGACGGGGTTCTTAGTTTGACACGTAGCAACGGGAGTGTGCTGCAGGCTTAGCGGCCGGTGAGGTGGGAGAGCTCCGGTGTCTAACGCTTGTCCTTAGGGTGAATGTATGATTCTGCTTTTTATGCCTTCCTGGTTTTTATCGTCTTTGTCGTATATTGTACGTTGGTTCTTCTTGGAAATCAATGACCGTTCGTGCTGTAAACAGACGTGGATGTGTTTAACCATGGGGATATTGGTATGGTGACTACCAGGATTGTATGTATGTGTGTATATATATATATATATATATATATATACAATGTGTGTAACAAAAGGATTTCTCTCTAAAGTTAATATGAATCCCTGATCCTAGTCTTGTGTGAACTCTTAAGTTGATCTGTTCCTTTAAAGGGGGTTGTATATGATAACAGATGCTGGATGACAACCACTTATGACCGCTGGGGTTATCACCCAGCTTTCTTTATATCCTGAATGGCATAGCGCTGGATTGTTGTGGTGAGCATATCTGCAGCAGAAAAGCGTGTCAGTCCCAGATTTCTACTGAGTATTCTGAAATTCACAGTGGGTTTGCCTGACCTCTGTGAACATACCCTTAAAGGTGTTCCCAACTGAGACATTGAAAGTATATGCCATAAATTTCTGATAGTTGAAAGTCCACAAGTTGAGCCACTTATCAGGAGAATGGAGTCCAACGCTCGAGAGGAGATGAGGTGGCCACACATGCACACCGCTATCTCGGGTGTAGTTACAAAAAAAAATTAGAGTATTTCACAACTCCCATAAAATACAATAGAGAGAGCCGTGTGACTGTGCGGCCACCTCTCTGGAGCACCAACCTATCAGATGTTTGATATATAATTGATATGCCATAACGGTCTCCTATAGGTATATGCCTTTTAAAAGAGCACGATAGGTAAAGCTTATGTACTGTTATGCTTAGTGCGAGGCCTGCGGGGGCGGAATATGACCCATGGATTTAAAGAACATTAAAGAGGATGTCATTCATGGTCTGTACTAGGCATATTACCGTAACCGTTTTGCCTCTATTGCTTATTTGCTTAAAATGTAACTCATGCAGCCACAGTGTCCCCCATAACAGTGCCAGCTCTGCAGTTACAGCCTGATGGTTGGGGGCTGTATGGAGTGGCCTCGTGGGCTGAAGGTTGTGCACCCCTCCTTTGATAGGATTAGTTACTACTTCTGATAAGAAAAAAATCATATATACATGTGTGTGTGTGTGTGTGTGTGTGTGTATATATATATATATATATATATATATATATATATATATATATATATATATATGTATGTATGTGTGTGTGTGTCTATAGTCCCTCCATCCTACTGCTTTGCCGATGTGTCACTTGAACCAGGAAAATCAAACTGCAAGATTTTGCTGCAATGAATGGCATTATGGGAAGACGGATAAATGCTGAATTTTGAGGGGTTCTCCGGGACATGAACATTGATGTCCTATCCATAGGATGGGCCATCAATATTTTATTTCTGGGGAGTTAACATGAAGCAGCTTTGTTGCGCTTTTGACGTGAGTTTTAGGGGAAAAACAAGTGTTAAATTTTTCCGTCGAGACGCCTTAACGGAACGCATGGACTTCCCGGGTGATTCTTGGGAAAAGCAATTTTCTGTGCTGTCAATAGGGAAATAAATGTATTTGTAATGTACTGACTGCGGAGGTGAATGGATGTGGTTTCTCATCAGCAGTTCTATTCCAAACAACGAGGAATGGGCGTGTTGACACTACACAACCCGTTTAACACATGCTGGTAATACTTTTCTGTTTCCATATAGACTGTATAGTAACGGAATACTGTTCCATTATTTTCTTGTGCTTTTCAGAGCTGCTGCCATGTCAAACTTTGATAACTTCAATCAAGATTTCTACCAAACCAGCTACAGTATTGATGATCAGTCTCAAGGTTACAACCACGACACGCAAGGTGGAGCACAATATAACAAGTAGGTCAACCTTTTATATCCTAATAAAGGTTAAAGATGTTTTCCCTTACTCATTATTTATCACCTATCCAGAGGATAGGTGATAAATATCTGATCAGCGAGGGGCTCCCACCGGTCACGAGAACGGGCTTATCTTGCCGTTCCTGTGAGCCCCGTATGAATGAAGCGGTACTGTGCATGCTCAGCCGAAGCTCTATGGGGTTATCGAGTGCTATCGTTGGCTGCCCCATAGAAATTAATTAAGTGGTGGCCGAGCATTCGCACTACCGCTCCATTCCTATGGGGCTCACAGGAACGGCTAGGTAAACCCGTTCTCGTGATTGGTGGAGGTCCCAACGGTCAGACCTTCACCGATTTAGGTATTGATCACCTATACTCTGTGGATAGGTGATAAATAATGATTATGGGAAAACCCCTTTAATGGAAATTTACCAATAAATTGTGTTTGTATTCTGTTGTCAGAACCCTGTGATTATGCAGAGGTGAGTTCTGATACGCGGGCGCTGCTCGTCACAGAAGCAGTGTGACGGGTCATTTTTACAGAACGTTCTATGCCCCGGCTGCTTCAAAGCAACACTACAGATTTTAAATCCTGTGAACTGGAAGCTAGATCTTTCTCAAAAGAGGTTCTGCAGAAGCTGATGTGTTCATAATGTTGCGTTTAATATACATCCCCCTGTAAATAAAGAACACTTGGAGCCACCTTTTCAATAATAGTTTGGTCTTTTTCTGTGGTCACCTATTTGTGTTCACGTTTATGACGTAACGTCCTGTATCAGCGATTTCATGCCCATTCACAATACAGATTGGAGTTTGCAGTAGTGTTATTTTAAAACCATGGATAGCAGTTTAAGCATTTCTTATATTCGAAGCCTCGTGCACACGGCTGTAGTATTTTTTACTGTCCTCAAATACGGAACCATAGTCATCCGCATATCTTGCACGTTGTCTGCAAATACGGTCCGTAGTGCATCCGCAAAAATGGGAGGCTACAAGTAATATTACCAACATGTCACATGATCGCTCAGGCGGCATTTTCTTGGGCAATCCCCTGCCGTCACATGGCAACACTTCCGCAATTACGGAATGCTGTATATTTCCGTTATTCTAAACTCGTGTGTTTTGCAGACAATACCATTATGAGTATGGCCAACAAGGTGGCTTTATACCTCCAGAGATGATGAATCAACAGCAGCCCTACACAGGACAGATCTATCAACCAACACAGACGTACACTCCAACATCTGCAGAGTCTGTGTATGGCAGCGGTTTTGATGATGAGCCGCCTTTGTTAGAAGGTAAAGTCCAGTCTGCATAATAATCCGTGACTGCATGTTTTATTTACAGCTGTAAATCTCGATCCATAGATAAATACTCTGTTTATCAGCCATGACAGAGGGAAAAAAAAAAATCCGGACGTTATGACACATAGGCCTCTTTTACATTGTGTTTTCACTGCATGTTTGACATATGCGTCGGGAAAGCTCAGTGCGTGTTTGTCAAACGGGGGGGGGGGGAGGGGGCTATACGTTTGGGTAGGTTACTGGTTTTTTTTGCTGGTTTTTTTTCTATAGCGTAGTCGACTAAGCTATAAAGAGGCATCCCAGAAAAAGAAGTATACATTTATTTTTTTTAATATGGGAACCTTTACTTCATGAGCTTTTTAATTGCTTTTTTTATGATGTATAAGTAAAAGGTATCCCCTAATAATCTGTGTGACATGCCAATTTTAGGCATCTGTCATAGATTCCGTGTAACATATACATCAAATAGAGAACATAAACGCAGTGGACAGACTAGCTGTCAACTCTCCTGACACTTGTATTCCCAATAAAATCACAATTCTGGAACATCGTTTCTTCTCTGCGCTCTGACGTTCTTCTGTTATTCCTCCTAGAAAGTTATGAACAAATTTATTACAGGGTATTACCATTTTCCCTGTCAAAGGGGTGTGTCCCTACACAGTCTCACTCTGTCAGCACTGATTGGACGTAGTCAGTCTGTGTAGGGACACCCCCCCCCCCCCCCCCAACTGGTAACACCCAGTTGTCAATTTATTCATATAGGGAATACATCTATTTACTAAAACACAGGTCAGGGGAGGTGACAGGTCCGCTTCAATTAAGTTGCTTCTTGAGCTATATATCCACAAACCTTTTACGGACTAAACCCTAAGGCGGCATGCACACGACTGTAGCCTTTTGGCCGTATGCCATTTGCAATTGCGGATAGTATAGAACACATGCTATGCTATGGACCAATGCACACAGCAGTGGTTTCCACGGTCCGTGTATTACCCGGAGCCTGAACCGCAAAAAAATGAGGACACGTCATTATACGGTCCGCAATTGCGGTCCGGGCTCATTGAAATAATTGCACGTCTTGTGTGTGCACGGTCTGTGATTACATATGGCATGCAGATGACACTCTGCTGTCCGTGGACCGTGCACACCGCTACGGCCTAACACTGTACAACTAGTATATTCGTTTAGTTGCTTTGCTTACACCACATCGTGGTTTTAGCTAGCAGAGGGCCTGTGCTCCATATTTTGTGTGGTGCTGCATACAGCTTTATATTACATGGTTATTCTAATAATATTGTCATAATACAGCGGCCGATGGAGCATACCACAATTTTTAGGTAGAGTGCCATAGAAGTCTATTGGCGCTATATTACAACTCTGTACAACTTAGAGGTTGTATGGAGCTTTAATACTCACGTGGGCATGAGGCCCAACCTGATCCTATATAATCTTTAACCCCTTCAGGACTGAGCCTGTTTTGGCCTTCAGGACGAAGCCGATTTTTCAAATCTGACATGTGTCAATTTATGTGGTAATAACTCCGGAATGCTTTTACCTATCCAAGCGATTCTGAGATTGTTTTCTCGTGACATATTGTACTTTGTTAGTGAAAAAATTTGGTTGATAAATTCAATATTTATTTGTAAAAAACACCAAGAATTGGAGAAAATTTGCAAAAATTAGCATTTTTCTCAATTTAAATGTATCTGCTTGTAAAACAGATAGTAATACCACACAAAATAGTCACTAGTTAACATTCCCCATATGTCTACTTTATGTTGGCGTCGTTTTTTGAACATTCTTTTATTTTTCTAGGACGTTACAAGGCTTAGATCTTTAGCAGCGATTTCTCATATTTTCAAGAAAATTTCAAAAGGCGATTTTTACAAGGACCAATTCAGTGCTGAAGTGGCATTGAGGGCCTTATATATTAGAAAGTCCCCATAAATCACCCCATTTTGAAAACTGCACCCCTCAAAGTATTCAAAACAGCATTCAGAAAGTGTATTAACCCTTTAGGCGTTTCACAGGAATTAAAGCAAAGTAGAGGTGAAAGTTACAAATTTCATTTTTTTTTTACAAAATTCATTTGTAATACATTTTTTTCTATACCACAGGAGGTTTTACCCGAGAAATGTAACTTATTATTTATTGCCAAGATTCTGCAGTTTTTAGAAATACCCCACATGTGGCCCTAGTGCGGTAATGAACTGAAACACCGGCCTCAGAAGCAAAGGAGCACCTAGTGGATTTTGGGGCCTCCTTTTTTTTAGCATATATTTTAGGTACCATGTCAGGTTTGAAGAGGTCTTGTAGGGCCAAAACAATAAAGACCCCCAAAAGTGACCTCATTTTGGAAACTACACCCCTCAGGGAATTTATCTAGGGGTATAATTAGCATTTTGAACCCACAGTTTTTTTGCTAAATTTATTTGAATTAGTTTGTGAAGGTGAAAATCTACTTTTTTTCTGAAAAAACGTAGAAATTTGTAATTTTTTCAAGGAATAAAAGAGAAAAAACACCCCAACATATGTAAAGCAATTTCTCCTGATTATAGCAATACCCCATATGTGGTAATAAACTGCTGTTTGGACCCACAGCAGGACTCAGAAGGGAAGGAGCACCATTTGGATTTTGAAATTCTGATTTTGATGGTATAGTTTTCAGTGCCATGTCGCGTTTGAAATGCACTGGAGGGAACAAAATAGTGGAATCCCCCGGAAAGTGACCCCATTTTGGAAACTACACTCATCAAGGAATTTTTCTAGGGGTAAAGTTAGCATTTTGACCCCACGGTTGTTTTGCTGAATTCATTGGAATTATTCTGTAAAGGTAAAAATCAACTTTTTTTCTGAAAAAAGGTAGCCATTTTTAATTTTTACAAGGAATAAAGGCGAAAAAGCACCCCAACATTTGTAAAACCATTTCTCCCGATTACGTAAATACGCCATATGTGGTAATAAAGTGCTGTTTGGACCCACAGCGGGGCTTAGAAGGCAAGGAGCGCTATTTGGCTTTTGGAGCTCAAATTTAGCTGAAATGATTTTTGGGTGCCATGTCGCATTTGCAAAGCCCCTGAGAGGCCAAAACAGTGGAAACCCCCCAAAAGTGGAAATTACACCACTTAAAGAATCTATCTAGGGATATAGTGGGAATTTAGACCCCACAGGATTTATTAGAATTGGGCCATGAAAAATTAATATCAATATTTCTTCCACTAAAATGTTGATTTTTTTTCAATTTCACAAAGGATAAAGGAGAAAATGCACCCCAACATTTGTAAAGCAATTTCTCCCGAGTACGGCAATACCCCACGTGTGGTCATAAATGGTTTTTCATTAGAAAGTAATTAACCCTTTCTGGACTGATCCATTTTTTTCTTTTCCTTTTTAGTTTTTTCCTCCCCGCGTTCCAAGAGCCACAACTTTTTTATTTTTCAGTCAATAGAGTGGTGTGAGGGCTTATTTATTGAGGGACGAGCGGTCGTTTTTATTGGTACCATTTTTTGGTACATACAACTTTTTGAGCACTTTTTATTACATTTTTAGGTAGAGCGAAGGTGACCAAAAAAACAGCGATTTTGCAGTTTTAAATTCTTTATTTTTCACGTGAGACGCTCCATACATCACCCCCCACACTACGACATGCTATGTCGTGGTGCGCGCAGGGGTTAATGCGCAGCGCATGGTGCGGAGTAAAAATTACAATTTTCCACTCATATGCCATTTTAGTGCACTACATGTTATGCCCAGTTTGTGCCACTGAAGACAAATACCTCATAAAATATTAACCGGGTTCTCCCGGGTATGGCGATGCCATATCTGTGGACGTAAACTGGTGTTTAGGCACGCTGCAGGGCTCAGAAGGGAGGGAGCGCCATTTGGCTTTTGGGGCGCAGATGTAGCTTGGTAGTTGTTCTGTTTGGGGTTTTACTGGTGTTTCAGTTTGTAATGTGGGGGAATTTGTAATCTGTGCGGGGTACATCAGGGTACATGTTATCTGTGCGGAGTACATCAGGGTACATGTTATCTGTGCGGGGTACATCAGGGCATAATAAGAGGGTATAATAATGCAGTAAATAAATAATAATCCGCAGATATGTGGCCGGTGTCACACTGATAAATGGCGCCCGATCTTATCCGCTTTTGGACACTCTGCCCATTTTGCATCGCCATATTCTGGGAGCCAGAACTTTTTTATTTTTTCTCCACCGGAGCTGTGTGAGGGTTTATTCTTTGCGGGACAATCTGTAGGTTTTCATTGGTACCATTTTGGGGTACCAGAAATTTTTGGGATCACGTTTTATTCCATTTTTTGGCAAGCAAGGTGACCAAAAACCATCAATTCTGACAATGTTTTTTATTCTTTTTTTTATGGCCTTCACCCTGGGCTATAAATGACCATTTTACTTTATTCTGCGGGTCGGTACGATTACGGCGATACCAGATGTATATAATTTTTTTATGTTTTGCAGCGTTTGTGCAATAAAATCACTTATTTATAAAATAAATACATTTTTGTGTCACCATATTCTGAGAGCCATAACGTTTTTATTTTTCAGTCAAAAAAGCGCTGTAAGGGCTTGTTTTTTGCGGGACGGGATGTAGTTTGTATTGGTAGCATTTTGGCGTACATGCGACTTTTTGATCACTTTTTATAGTATATTTTGGGAGGGTTGGTAACCAAAAAATTGTGATTCGGGCACTGTTTTTTGTTTATTTTTTTTGCGGTGTTCACCGTGCGGGAAAAATAATATTGCAGTTTTATAGTTGGGGTCGTTACGAACGTGGCGATACCAAATATGTGTACTTTTTTTAACGTGTTAATTTTTTTCCTATAATAAAAGACTTATTATAGGAAAAAAAGCATTCTTTGTTTATGTCACTTCTAACTTTTATTTTTACACTTTTTAAAAACATTTTTATTATCTTTTTTTTACTTTTTTTACTTGTCCCACTAGGGGACACTTAGACTGGCAGCTTTGATCGCTGCTGGAACACATTACACTACACACGTAGTGTAATGTGTTCTAACTGTCATTGTGACGTAACTGTCACACTGACAGGAAGCAGAGGAGGAACGGCCGGAGGCTGATCCTCCGAGGCTTCCGTACATGGCAACCCGGAGGTCATTGTCTGGCCTCTGGTTGCCATGATAAGGATCGCCAGCCCCCGCAAATACATGTGGGGGGCTGCCGATCCGCTGTAAACCTCTTCGATGTGGTGATCGCAATCGACCACCGCATCGAAGGGGTTAATGGCCGATTTCAGCGGCGACAGGCCGCTGATCGGCAACGGGGAGAGCAGGGCTGACACCCTGCACAGTTAACCGCCGCTGCGGTGTAGCGCCGCGCGGCGGTTAACTGTTAAAGCGCGGACGTAACTGTACGCCCAGGTGCGCGAAGTTACTGCTCACCTGGACGTACAGTTACGTCCAGGTGCGGGAAGGGGTTAAGGCAAAGAAACTTCATGTGGAATGTTTTATACTAAAGGACAAACAGAAATGGTTTGATCGTATATATCTGACCACCTATTCCAATTAATATGTGTATATATGTACTTTTACTCTGCAGAGCTTGGAATCAATTTTGACCACATTTGGCAAAAGACTTTAACCGTGCTACACCCTCTAAAAGTAGCGGATGGCAGCATCATGAACGAAACGGATTTGACCGGACCAATGGTTTTTTGTCTTGCTTTTGGGGCCATGTTGTTGCTGGTAGTTATATTTTTCATTGTTGGTGATTGATTGTATAGATCTGCTTGTCTGTTTAACTTTTTGTTGCACTCCCTGAAGTAAAACGATTTCCACGACAGGTTTTATTTTTCTTTCCTATTCGCAATCATCATTGGACCATTAAATCGTGTTCTCTTTTGAATGTTTCCCAACCCTCTTAACCAAATAGAATGAATATTACCACAAATTAGTGACGAATTTGTTAAGACTAGGGATGTCACGATACCTGAATTTGGACTTCGATACCGATACTTCGTTTAGTATTGCGATTTCGATTCCAATTTCGATACTTTTGCCAACAGTAATAAAAAAAAAATTCTTCCGTTTTCTGATGTGAGGCGCGACGTGTGATGAATTTTGAACGCGCCTCACATTAATAGTAATTAATCCCATCATGTTTCTCAGTCATAATGGGTTAATGTGCGAGGTACATGATGGGGTTAATTACTATTAATGTGAGGAACATGGAGGGTAAATTCATCATCGCACCTCGTGCCTCACATTAAGGGGGGATTCACACGAGCGTGATTTGGCAGCGTGCAGGCCGCGTGGTTTTCGCGCGGCACGCAATGCCCTATAGAAGTCTATGGGGCAGTACACACAGTCCGTGTATTTTGCGCAGCGTTTGTTCGCTGCGCAAAATACGCGACAGGTTCAATAACTGCGTATTTCACGCATCACGCACCCATTGAAGTCAATGGGTGCGTGAAAACTAGGCAGGTCGCACGGGAGCACTTCCGTGCGAACAGACTGAAACAGCGCACGAGCTGTCAAAAGGATGAATGGAAACAGAAAAGCACCACGTGCTTTTCTGTTTCCAAGCATCCAAACGGAGTGTCTTTGCGAGGAGCAAACCCCGACAACCGAGGCAAACTTCACCGGGTTCGGCCAAACTCGTTTTGGCCGAACCCGGCAAAAAAATTTCCGGTCCGTGACGTCGGGAGAGATTCACTGTGCATGGTGCTGAAAGAGTTAAACTGTTTCAGCACCATGGACAGTGACTTGCGATCCCAAAATACATGAACCTGTAAAAAAAACCGAAGTTCTAACTTACCGATTACTCCTGTCTCCTTCCTGCAGTCCGACCTCCCAGGATGACACTTCAGTTCAAGTGACAGCTCCAGCCAATCACAGGCCAAGCACAGGCTGCAGCGGTCACTTGGACTGCCGCGTCATCCAGGGAGGTGGGGCCCGATGTCAAGAGAGGCGCGTCACCAAGGACGCGTCACCAAGGCAACGGCCGGGAAGTTCTCGGTAAGTAGGAACTTTATCTTTTTTTTTACAGGTTTTTCGCTGTTGTGTTCGGCATTCACTGTCGAGGGTGCTGAAAGATTTAGCTCTTTCAGCACCTTGGACAGTGACGGGCGTCGACAAGCCTCATCTCTATGATGCCGGCTGCGCGAAAATCACGCAGCCGCGCATCAGACACGCATGACACACGCAGCTGTCAAATGGTTTTTGCGCTTGCAAAATGCCGCGTTGTTTGCGCGCGCAAAAACGCAACGTTCGTGTGAATCTGCCCTAATAAGTGAATGAAAGCCGTGTTTCATTTTTTTACAGCGTACACATCATAAATGATGCAAAAAAATTGTTGTGCAGGTTATTACGGCCGCGCCATTACTGAATGTGTATATTTTATGTATTGAGACTTATTTTAATGTTTATTGTAAAAAAGGTGAATGTGTATTTTTTTTAAAATTTAACAATACTTTTGTTTTTACTTTATTTTTAAACTTTAATGTACTGACATATATCATGTGCCAGTACATTAGCCTGTGGACAGATAGCGCACAGACAGTTGTTAGGACATACCTCAGTATGCCCTAACAACAAGAAATATGATAAGACAGCCCTGGGGTCCGTCAATAGACCCTGGGCTGTCTGCCCATATATGGTATGGCCCTCGATCGCGTCACAGGAATTCCCTGTGACGCGATCCAGGGGATCCCCCCTGCTCATTTTCTCCCGAATGCTGCAGTCCGCTGTAATGGCAGCGTTCAGGGGAATAACGGTGGAGATGAGAGGTTTCTCTGATCTCCGCCGTTATAGAGCGGGGCTGCGGCTGTGTAATACAGCCATTGCCCCGCTCCTGACAGGAAGTGCGTGCGCGGTCAGCATGAGGAGGTGCGGCCGGCGCTGCACTAATGAGCGGCGGTTCAGGCACGGAGGACAGAACATGGGGGTGTTTTGCAGCGCGGCCACCATGTTCTGTCTCCAGTGCCGCCGCTCATTAGTGCAGCGCCGGCCGCATCGCATCATCCTGACCCCGCGAACTTATCATGACTCAGGAGCGGGGCTGTGGCTGAATTACACAGCCGCAGCCGCGCTCCCATACATTCATGTGTTACTATACTGAGCTGTGCGGCTGCGCAGCTCAGTATCGAAATACAGGAAATAGCGGTATCGAACCGTTTAGGGATGCACAGTATCGAAACAGTATCGAAGTTTCGATGCACCGTGCATCCCTAGTTAACATTGGTGTTTGATACAGCAATCTTAATCTAAAGATGTACGCCTCGCATCTCTGGCTGTCCGATCACCAGAAAGGGACATCTATGCCGGCTTTCAGATGTAATGTGCCGTAAAATTTAGCCCACCCCTTTTTTTTTTTTTTTTTTTTTTTTTTTTGGGGACGCAGGCAGCGTATAACTACTAAAGTCCCAAATCGTATGCGCAAATTGTTAAAACAATTGGAGTGCTTAATAAGTCGTCGTCGTCCCCCCCCCCCATTGAATACAGACAGAAATGTACAACCAAATAGTGTTTAACTTTAGGAAGACCTTATGGCAGTAAATTCTTCTGAATTCTTCCTCATTTTATTTGCATTACTTTGAATTGATCACATTTCTTTAGATCGGTGCACCAGTTATGTAAAAAAAAATGAATAATAAATGTCAGAGGCCCCCATTAAGTACGTGGCGTTCTTTCTATTATACATGGCATTAAAACTTGGCCCTAGAGACACACTACAGTATGCTAGGTATGTATGGACACGCTCCTTATGCATATATTGGAAAATAAGAGCAAGTTGCTGCATACCTCTTCAAACCCTCTAGTAAAAATGAGATTCTAGAATTCATTGGTCCATATTCACCACACTGGCAATTTTTGTTTTAAGTTTTTATATAACTGACTTTCAGAACCACCTTTACAGGCCCAATAGGACATTTAACGTTGACTGCCGGGGCAATAGATCCAATTTGCTGCAATTGTGGAGGCTTTCTGATAAAGAATCAGGTCTAAGAAATGTGCCTTGACCTATTTCTATGGAAAATACTTAACAAATGCTCAAGTTATGTTTTGTGTTTTTGGTTTTTTTTAAGCCTTATTCACACGAACGTTGCATGTGACCGTTAAAACATTGGCCGTCACACATTGTTTTTCAATGGGGCTGTTCACACGGCCGTTGTTTCAACGGACCGTGTGAAGGCTCCGTTGAAAAATAGAACCTGTCCTATTTTGTTCCATTTTCACAGATCCCTCCATAGGCTCAAGTCTATGGGGGATCTGTGAAAACGGGACCCGCACGAGTGCACCCGGGATGTAAAAAAAGTCAAGTTTTTCATGTGTGAATCTAGCCTTAGAGCTTTATTTTCTTCGAAGTTCAGTCAAATTAACCACAAAACGTCTTGTGTATAGCATGCTGTGATTAAAGAGGACCTGTCACCTGCCCAAAAAACTGCAGTCGACATCTGTTAGATTGCCGGCTCCTCAAAGATCCTGGTGCTTTTGTTGTTTTTTTTCTAGCCCCCATCGTTCTGAGATATCGGTGCCGTTCGTTTTAGTGCCCGAAATGCAAATTAGGCATTTGACTGCCGAGTGGCAAGTGACTGGTGTTAACCGCCCTCTTGACACTCAAAGGCCTCATTTGTATATCGGGCACCAAAAATAACGGTGTCGATATCTCAGAAACATTGGGGGCTAGAAGAAAAAAAATAAAGCGAAAGACTCTGTGAGGCGCCGGCAATCTAACCTAGATGTCATCGGCAGTTTTTTGGGCTGGGGACAGGTCTTTCTTTGTTTTAAAAAAAAAAAAAAGTGTTTTGCCATTTCTGACAATTTTTTTACATTCTAATGTCTTCTCTTTTTTTATTGTTTGCAGGCTGGTAAGATTCAGTTTGGCTATGTTTATGGGATCAGTGCAATTGGCTGTTTAGGGATGTTCTGCCTTCTTAATTTGATGAGTATGACCGGAGTTTCATTTGGCTGTGTTTCCAGTGTACTGGGCTATTGTCTTCTACCGATGATTATCCTGTCTGGATTTGCTGTAGTTTTTTCCTTGCAGTAAGTTTTGTTTGTTTTTTTTTGCTTCACCTAAATGGGTTCACTTAGGACAACTCCCTTCCCCAGGGGGGTGGGACAAGCTCTCGGTGCCCAAGGCAGTGGTTTCAGAGCATTCATCTTTATAATACATACAATACATTGTCCTCCAACCCCTCCACATATGTTCTTATTGCAGGTGTGGCTGGCCACTCTTCTAGGTGTCTATTAGTGTGGTCCACCAGGTCCTCTCCCTGCTCCAATTCTCACCTCTATTATATGTTTTATAGATATAAACTTACGCATTTCCATCCGATACGCTCTTGAAACCGTCGGTTCTCGCTACTTGAAAGTGCTTATTGATTACAGTGGGTGCCTGTGACACAATGAAAGTCTATTCCTATGTGACAGGCACAATTCAGTCACTAATGCATTAAAGGGAAACCATTCATCAAACCCTGGCACCTACATCATCATCTGATTGGTTGTACAAAGGATTTTAAAGGCATATTTTCTTAATCCATAAATGGCATACCCACTTTCTTCAATGGTGCCGCGCCCTAAGTGGCCGCCTAACCCATGTACTGCGCCTGTCCCAATCGCTTACTAAAAGTGCAAACGAAACTCAATGGCCACCCTGTAATTCTTATTTTTCCTTGCCGTGACCCCTATAGTGATTTTATTTCAAAAGGACCCTTTCACTCTTGAATGTAAAATCTAAAGTAAGGAAAAAATACATAAACATTTAAAAAAAAAAAATGGTAGTTCCCATTAGGTCACTGCTGCGGGAACTCTACTAATGTGCCTTAACCCCCTAGTGACCACCAATACTTCTTTTCACGGCGGCCACTAAGGGGCCTCAGACTGGGCCGCCGTGAAAATGCGTCGGCCTAGCCTAAGTCCTGCACGGGTATCCCGTGCAGGCTCCTGCTCCAACGGCCACGATCGAAGTTTACTTCGATCGCAGCCGTTTAACCCTTTAAATGCCATGGTCAATAGCGACCTCAGCATTTAAATCCTTTACAGACGGAGGGAGTTCCCGCTCACCCATCGGCGGCCCGCAAATGCAATAGCGGGCCTCCGATGGGGTGTCATGGCAGCCGGGGGTCTGAAGCCTCCGGCACGTCCTAATAGATTGCCTATCCGATTTACACTGACACGCAATAATGCTTGGGTGTACTAAGTATACCAAAGCATTATAGCAGCGATCTAAAGAGCGCATAGTAAAGTCCCATAGCGGAACTAATAAAATAAGTAATAAATGTAAAATTAAAATGACAGTAAAAAAAAACCTCGCAAGATCATGCTGTGCTGTGAGTACAGCTGGACATGAAGAGAAGTGTATGACGCTGATTGGTCAGCGCCATACACTTTTCTTTACAACGCCCACTTGGTTAAAAGTTTTTAAAAAAACGCCCAGTTGGGCATTAAGAACAAATTTGCATAAATCTTAAAGTCTTCATAGCTTTGTCAAAAATAAAAGTTAAAAAAAAAAAAAAAAACTACTTCTCTACATCAAAGCGCCTATTACATCAGGTAGGAGATGGGGCAGTTATAAACTGATGACCGAGCCTCTTTAATATATGTGAAATAGATGTTTGTGTAATGTATACTTGCCTTGTACTATTTTTATTTTTTATAAAATACTAATATGTAGCATTTGTTTATTTCAGAGGGATTGTTGGCATCCTCCTAACAGCTTTAATAATAGGCTGGTGTAGCTTCTCTGCCTCAAAGATCTTCATTTCTGCTTTGGCCATGGAAGGACAACAGCTCCTTGTCGCCTATCCGTGTGCTTTACTATATGGTGTATTCGCCCTTATTTCTGTATTTTGAACTGTATATTAAACTTGGACTAAAATGGGCCAAGCACATTTTGAAGATGGATCTAATCTGCTGTTTGGGATCACTAAGCCGTCGTTATCATGCACATCTTTAGGGAACAAGTGACATACTTCTTATGTTCGTGTTTTATATTGGACTTTTAAATACTGAAGTGACTCAGAATGTCTCTGTAATGAGCTCCTTTTATTTCATTTACTGGCTGAACCGACAAGCATGCTGGGCTGTTAAGGAGATGTTGCTTTATAGAAGCAATATTTGAAAGTAATAAAGAAGATTCTGAATGCAAAATGTGTTCTATTTTATAATAAAAGCTAATTCAGTTTGTCAGTGTTAAAGCATATGTTTAATGCTATTTCACGGTTTACATATAGATATAATGCAATTGATTGCCCCTGTAAATACATTGCATAACTTTGCTATTTTCGCACTGGTCCTGAGTTACAACCTGGGTTCACACGAGCACATTAACGTCCGTAATGTACGGACGTATTTCGGCCGGAAATCCCGGACCGAACTCAGTGCAGGGAGCCGGGCTCCTAGCATCGTAGTTATGTACGACGCTAGGAGTCCCTGCCTCTCCGTAGAACATGATTACAGTACGGGACAGTTGTCCTGCAGAGAGGCAGGGACTCCTAGCATCGTACATAAGTATGATGCTAGGAGCCCGGCTCCCTGCACTGAGTTCGGTCCGGTACTTGCGGCCGAAATACGTCCGTCCATTACGGACGTTAATGTGCTCGTGTGAACCCAGCCTTATAGTTCAGAGCTGCATGCACAATTCTGCTGGTCGTCCTTGAAAACTAAACAAGTTTGTCAACAGATGCTCCCCTAACACCTTAGATGAACTCCTGAAATAGGAGAATAAGTTTTCCCTAAATCTGTTTACTGTACCCTACTTGGTGTAGAATATACTTTGCAACCATTAAGTCAGCAATAAATGCTTGGTGGTTTCAGCTCTGAAGCCAGCATAATTGTCAATGCAGCTCTGAACTAAAAGTACAGGCTGTAACTCGGGATCAGTGCAAGATAAGTAATATATTTATAAAGTTACAACTGTGAAACGGTGTTTAAGGGAGAACATACAACTCTTCGGTCTGCTATTTTTGACTATAGCATATGGAAATTACTTATTTAAGTGATATATTCCATTATCCCTAGCTTTTATGTCATAATTCAGTATATAACATTAATGTTGTCTGACCCTTTTTAACTTGGATGCCGCTCAATTTTGCTATGTACTTTTTTCAATAAATTTTCTGTCAGAACCTAATTTAAAAAAAACTATTTTTTCCTTTAATTTTTTACATGAAATAGTTGATATTTTCATACAAAAGCATTGCATTATTAACTTCTCTTCTATTTTTAAATTCAGCAGTAGTGATCAGTACATAAGGTGGCACTTTTAAATTCAGGCATCTTTTAAGGCATTGTGCACAATTCCTTCACCGTTTTAGCGGCCGGTTTCGATGGATCCGTGTGCCCGTTTTGTTGGCCGTGAGGTTTCCATGTGCACTCCGTGTTTCCGAGCGCCGAGCATGGTACTGTCCAGGGTGCTGAAAGAGCAGTGTTGTTCAGCGCTAGTCACTGTACAGGGTGCTGAAAGAGTTCTTGGGCAGCACTGATCGGGCGGTAACTCTTTCAGCACCCTGGACAGTGACTAGCGCAGAAGAATGACCATGCTCGGCGCTTGCAAAATACAATTTATATTAAATAAAAAAATCAGTTCATACTTACCCAGAACTCCCTGCATTTTCCTCCTGTCCGGCCTCCTCGGATGAAGTTTCATCCCATGTCACCGCTGCAGCCAATGACAGGCTGTAGTGGCGGTCACGCCGCACTGGATGACGTCAGAAGGCCAGCCTCCAGAGAGGACTTCATCCCATGTGACCGCCTCTGCAGCCAATCACAGGCTGCAGCGGCTACATGGACGGCCACGTCATACAGGAAGGTCGGACTGGAGGAAGAAGAGGGACTCGTCACCAAGACAACGACCGGGGTACGTATGAACTGCTTTTTATTTTTATCAGCAGCCTCTTCTCTCTATCAGTGCTGGATGGAGATAAGTGGCTGCCGATTAGTGTAATATCTCTAATGTACTTCTGCCCGCCCGTTGCTAGGCAACGGCTTCGTCACACACAGATGCCTTCAGGTTTTTTGACGGCCCCATTGACTTGCATGGGCCTCACGGTCACGTAATCCCGGAACAAAGTAGGACATGCTCTACTTTTATCAGAACGGAGCAACGGGACCGTTGAAAAACTGAGGTGTGCATGGCTCCATTGAAATGAATGGGTCAGGGTGCTAGCCGTCAGAAAAACAGCTAGCACCCTGAGAAAAAAAAAAGACTTGGGCGTGAAGCCTTACAGGTTCCTATCTAGGTTGAAATACATGCGCAGAAATTAACATGCAGGCAGGAGTGTTGTGGTAGTCGGCAATGCTGCTAGAAAGCTCGCCAAGACTGGAGGAGAACCGCCAGCAACAGCCTTTTCACAGGGATGGCAGAAGTCTGAGAGAGCGCCCCCCCAAACTTTGGTTCTTGAGGTTGTACGGAATGTGTTCTGCACCAATTGTCCTAACCGCTCATAGGCGTCTCATAGATTCCTGTATATAAAGTTCCACCGGCTGTCTCTAAATTCAGTAACCCCAGAGATCAACTGATCTTTAAACTGTTAAGTGTCCGCAATGGGATAATAACCACACACCGTTCTGAAAAGTTCATTTAGTTTCTATATTTTATGGAAATATCCGGAATCAATCGAGGGCTGAGAATTATTGATGACGTACTCTGGGACGTCAGACAATTGTTTCAGAATGGATTTCCCTTTTAGTTTCTAACACACATCGTGTATGAAGGGGCTTGTTTAGAAAACCCACTTTCCAATAACAAATTAGTCTCCCGATCATAATTATCATCTATTAGCCAGAATGGAAAACACCTACAAAGAGCCTCACATGTGCTGAAGGATTTGGCAGGTCTGTGCATTTATTGGACACCCTAATGATTTAGAGTGATTAATTTTCCCTGCAGGAAAATCATTACAGCTGATTGCTGGGGGTCCCAGCACCGTGACCCTGTTATCATATTATTGTCAGGAGGTTCTTGTAATAAAATGTGATTGTCTAGAGCTGTGTTTTTTTTTTCTCCCCAGGAGAAACTTGTGTACTATGCGCTGTATCTGGTATTGCAGCTCAGTCACCTCTCCTTTTGTAGGGCTCAGTTCCAAAAGTGGTGCAGTCTCTAGAGTAAAAAGAAAAACCAGACCTTTTATTTCTATATTGTCAACCCCATTGAAGCTGACAGATATTCAGTCACTATGAATTCAATAAACTTAACCCCTTGCGTACCTTCGACGTAATAGTACGTCACTGGCCGCTTATTCCAGCTTACCTTCGACGTACTATTACGGCGCAGGAATAAACTGACACTATGTGAAATCACATAGTGACAGAACAGCGGCGGCAGCTGTCATTGACAGCTAACCGTCTCTGCTACCGGCCTGGGGACCAATTAGCAGTCCCCAATTCCGGCGATTGCTGTGATTGGTCAGCCTCTGAAGACTGACCAATCACAGCCGTCTGTGACGTTGTCTGCAGGAGAAAGCTCCTGTCACTTTTGTGAGATACGTGAGGAGATCAGAGAAAGCGGTGTAAAAAAACAAAACACTATTTTTATTAACCCCTTCCCGAAAATGGGCGTATAGTAACGCCCTGAGGATGAAGCGGGCACAGGAGCTGTGCTCGCTCCATCTTCATCGGATGTCGGCTGTAATATACAGCCGACATCCCACTGCAACTACAGCGATCACTGTCCTCTCCGATCGCTGTAGTTTAACCCCTTAAATGCCGCTGTCAATAGCGACAGCGGCATTTAAGTGATTGATACAGAGGGAGGGGGCTCCCTCTGCACCCCATTGACCCCCCCCCTGCGAAAAATCGCGGGGTTCTGATGGTTGCAATGGCAACCAGGAAGCCTAGCAACGGCTTCCTGGTTGCCAGGTACGGGAGCCTATTAGGTCCTGCCCAAGGCAGGACGTAATAGGCTCAACTGTCAGTTGTAAAGTGACAGTTACAATACACTGCACTACATCAGTACATACAGAAGTAGTGCAGTGTATTGTGCAGGGGATCAGAAGATCAGATCTTCCAGTCCCCTAGTATGTGTAAAATAAAAAGTGAAAAAAAAGTTTTAGATAAATAAATACAAGTTTTACGTAATAAAAACAATAATCGCCTTGTTTCCCTGATCAAGCCCTTTATAATTAGAAAAAAAAATGAAAAAAAAGACAAAAACTAGACATAATAGGTATCGCCGCGTTCGTATCGGCCTGACCTAAAAAAAATATCATATTATTTATCCCGCACGGTGAACACCGTAAAAAAAATACCATAAAAAACAATGGCAGAATTTCCTTTTTTGGTCACGTTGTTTCCAAAAAAAATGGAATAAAAGTGATCAAAAAGTCGCGCGTAGCCAAACATGGTACCAATAAAAACGACAGTGTGTCTCCGCACAGATTACATATGCCCCCACATTATAAATTGAAACACCAGTAAAACACTAAACAAAACTACTACCAAGCAAAATCTGCGCTCCAAAAGCCAAATGGCGCTCCTTCTGGGCCTGGCAGTGTGCCCAAACAGCGGTGTAACACATTTTGGGGTGTCTTTTCTCCTGTATTCCTTGTGGAAATGAAAAATTCTGAGCTAAAGCTACAGGTTATTGGAAAAAAAAAATGTTTTCATTTTCACGGACCAATTCTAATAAAATCTATAAAACACCTGAGGGCTCAAAATGCTCACTACACCTCTAATTTAATTCTTTCAGGGGTATAGTCTCCAAATTGGGATCACATCTGGGGAATTTCTACTGTACTGGTACTTCAGGGATTCTGCAAATGCGACATGGCCCCCAGAAACCAATTCAGCAAAATCTGAATTGCAAAATCAAAATGGTGCTCCGTCCCTTCTGAGCCCTGCCATGGGTCCAAACAGCAGTTTATTACCACATAATGGGGTATTTCCATAATCAGGAGAAAGTGCTTTACAAATTTTGAGGTGCTTTTTCTCCTTTATTCCTTATAAAAATTAGAAAATTCTGTGTTTTTTCCAAAAAAAAGTCTCTTTTCATCTTCACAGACTAATTCCAATAAATTCAGCAAAAAACCTGTGGAGTCAAAATGATAACTATACCACTAGAAAAATTCCTTGAGGGGTATAGTTTCCAAAATGGGTTCACTTTTGGGGGGATTCCACTGTTTAGGTCCCTCCAGGGCGTTGCAAACGTGACACGGCACTGAAAACCATTCCAGTAAAATCAGAGCTCCAAAATCCAAATGGGGGTCCTACCCTTCTGAGCCCTGCTGTGGGTCCAAACAGCAGTTTATTACCACATATGGGGTATTTCCGTAATCGCGAGAAATTGCTTTACAAATGTTGGGGTGCTTTCTCTCCTTTATTTCTTGCAAAAATTAGAAATTTTTACGTTTTTCCAGAAAAAAAGTAGATTTTCATTTTCACAGACTAACTCCAGAAAATATAGCAAAATACCTGTTGGGTCAAAATGCTAACTATACCCCTAGATAAATTCCCTGAGGGGTGTAGTTTAAAAAATGGGGGTCACTTTTGGGGGTTTCCACTGTTTTGGCACCACAAGACCTCTTCAAACCTGACATGGTGCCTAAAATATATTCTGAAAAAAGGAGGCCCCAAAATCCAAGAGGTGCTAATTTGCTTCTGAGGCCTGTGTTTCAGTCCATTAGCGCACTAGGGCCACGTGTGGGATATTTCTAAAAACTGCAGAATCTGGGCAATAAATATTGAGTTGCGTTTCTCAGGTAAAACCTTCTGTGGTACAGAAGAAAATGTATTACATATGAATTTTGTAAAAAAAAATGAAATTTGAAAATTTCAGCTCTACTTTCCTTCAATTCCTGTAAAACGCCTAAAGGGTTGAAACACTTTCTGAATGCTGTTTTGGATACTTTGCGGGGTGCAGTTTTCAAAATGGGGTGTTTTATGGGGGTTTCTAATATATAGGGCACTCAAAACCACTTCAGAACTGAACTCGTCCCTGAAAAAATCGCTTTTTGAAATTTTCTTAAAAATATGAGAAATTGCTGCTAAAGTTCTAAGCCTTGTGAGGTCATAGAAAAATAAAAGGATGTTCAAAAAACGATGCAAACATAAAGTAGACATATGGGAGATGTTAATTGGTAACTATTTTGTGTGGTATTACCATCTGTTTTACAAGCAGATGCATTTAAAATTGGAAAAATCATAATTTCTTCATATTTTCGCTAAATGTTGCTGTTTTTCACATATAAGCAATGAATTTATCGACCAAATTTTTGCACTAAACTAAAGTACAATATGTCACGAGAAAACAATCTCAGAATCAATTGGATAGGTAAAAGCATTCTGGAGTTATTACCACATAAAGTGATACATGTCAGATTTGAAAAAATGGGTCTGGTCCTCAAGGCCAAAATGAGCTGGGTACTCAAGGGGTTAAGTAAAATGTATTATTTTAACAAAAATAAACGTAACTTTTTCTTCAATCATTTTCTCATCTCCTACAACCCCTACAGCATTGTAAGACTATGGGTGCAGCTGGTGGCTGTTGTGCGACCGATCCCGTGCTGTGTCGTGGCTTCCATTCTAAACAGCAACCATGATGCAGATGTTAAATAAACACCAGGAGCATTGTCATGTGATTGCATGTGAGACTGGCTTACAGAGATGTTTCAGCTACAGATAGTACTGTAGTAAGTGACTAATCTTACTTCAGTGAAACAATTTGCATTACAATTTTTTAAAGACTAGTAAACTCCTTGAATTTTTTCTATTAGTGTCTGAGAGAAACCATTAGGGCACGTTCAGACGTGGCAGAGTTTTTCCGCTGCAAATGTTGGTGCAGATATGGGGCAATTACGCAACGAATCTGCACCAACATTTGCATATTTAACAGGTAATTCAGACGTTGCAAAAAACACAGCGGACTTGCCACAGATTTCAGTTTTTGCGTTGCAAAGGCTGAAATACACAGTGAAATTCCGCTTCTCCGCAACAGACAGTACATGCTGCGGAGGGAAAATTCCGCACCGCAAGCCTATGGTCCGCAGCGGAGTTTTCCGCAACATTTGAACTAACTTGCCTAAAAATGTATTGAAACAAATTTAAAAAAAGGCCGCTGGAGAGCAATTCCGCCACGTCTGAACCTGCCCTTACTGGCTCTGGATAGGCTCTCTATAGCAGGGGTGGCAACCTTGGTCAGGCAGAGATCTACAGTAATAATAGACGGTTCTTAAGATCCATCGTAATATAAAGGTCTTTTCTAATCAGAAAATGGGTGACCCTGTTTAAACTTAACACTTATACATGGTGCTATTTTCACAGAATATTTTACAGTTTGCAGAAACAGCATATTTGCACAGAATAATTTGATATAACACCTATAAGGAATGTTGCACCAGTAAATTAAAACCTAGAAATAGCACCGATACCAGAATCACACAAAAACGAACAATTATCAAAAATAACTACTCTTTATTAACCCCTTCCCTCTTTGGCCACTTTTGACCTTCCTGACAAAGCCTAATTTTTCAAATCTGACATGTTTCACTTTATGTGGTAATAACTTCGGAATGCTTTTACATATCCAAGCAATTCTGAGATTGTTTTCGTGTGACACATTGGACTTTATGTTACTGGCAAAATTTGCTCGATACATTCAGTATTTCATTGTGAAAAACACCAACATTCGCGAAACATTGCAAAAATTAGCATTTTTCTCAATTTAAATGTATCTCCTTGTAAGACAGGCAGTTATACCACGCAAAATAGTCGCTAATTAACATCCCCCATAGGTCTACATGAGATTGACATAGTTTTTTTGAACATCCTTTTTTTTTCTAGGACGTTACGAGGCTTAGAACTTTAGCAGCAATTTCTCACATTTTCAAGAAAATTTCAAAAGGCTATTTTTGCAGGGGCCAGTTCAGTTGTGAAGCGACTTTTAGGGCCTTATATATTAGAAACCCCCAAAAAGTCACCCCATTTTAAAAACTTCACCCCTCAAAGTATTCAAAACAGCATTTAGAGAGTTTCTTAACCCTTTAGACGTTTCACAGGAATTAAACCAAAGTAGAGGTGAAATTTACAAATTTCATTTTTAATCAATTTTTTTTGTAACACAAAGTACCAGAGAAACGCATCTTGATATTTATTGCCCAGGTTCTTCAGTTTTAGGAAATATCCCACATGTGGCCCTAGTGTGCTTATGGACTGCAGCACCGGCCTCAGAAGCAAAGAAGCATCTAGAGGATTTTGGGCCTCCTTTTCATTAGAATATATTTAAGGCACCATGTCGGGTTTGAAGAGCTCTTGTGGTGCCAAAACAGTGGAAATCCCCCAGAATTGACCCCCATTTGGGAAACTACACACCTTAAGGAAATCATCTAGGGGTATAGTGAGCATTTTGACCCTACAGGCTTATTGCAGAAATGATTGGAAGTAGGCCGTGAAAATGAAAATCTACATTCTTTCAAAGAAAATGTAGGTTTAGCTCATTTTTTCTCATTTCCACAAGGACTAAAGGAGAAAAAGCACCACAGCATTTGTAAAGTAATTTCTCCCGAGTAAAACAATACCCCACATGTGGTAATAAACAGCTGTTTGGACACACGGCAGGCTTTTGGAGCTCAAATTTAGCATGAATGGTGTCATGTCCGTGGCTGCGAGCTGTCAGCTCCAATCTCCCCTTGACAACAGCAGCCATGAGTCGGCAAGCGCTGGCCCCAGCCTCCACCTCAGGAGACACCAGTGCTCGCTTCCACTCACCTCAGCCGGATCTTGTAGGGTGCGCGTGCACGCTCGTGCCTGCTCTTAAAGGGGCAGAACGCACATCGGACTTTGATGAACATCTGGCCGTGAGAACCCTCAACTATAAGAGCCCCCTGCTTTGATGCCTGAGCGTTGTTGTTGTTTTCCTAGTTTGTCTATGCAATGGTCTCCTAGTGTGTTCCTGTTCCTGTTCCCTGCATTCCATACTATCCTGGTCGAGTACTGTGCTGACCCAAGGTCATGCTGTGCTGTATACCATGCCTGACCTGCTTCACCTCACCTGACATCTACCTGTTGCCTAGTCCCAGCCGAGCCTGCCTTGCTACTGTCCGAGCTGCCACAGGTACCTATGCAAACTATAGACATTGACCTGCGCCCTGTTGGCCGGCTGCTATACTGCCAAGGCGGTACGGCCCAGTGGGTCCACAGACCATTCGCGACAAATGGTTTATGGAGGCCATGTCCCATTTGCAAAGCCCCTGAGGGATAAAAACAGTTAAAATGCCCAAAAAGTGACTCCATTTAGGAAACTGTACCCCTTGATGAATTTATCTAGAGGTGTAGTGAGCATTTTGACCCCACAGGTGTTTCATAGATTTTATTTGAATTGGGCAGTGAAAATAAAAATTACATTTTTTTCCAATAAGACGTAGCTTTAGCGCAAAAATTTTCATTTTCTCAAAAAATAAAGAACAAAAAGAACCCCAACATTTGTAAAGCAATTTCTCCCGACTAGGGCAATACCCCATATGTGTGTAAAGGATCTGCCAGGCACAGCTTCGGGGTTAACTCCCTTAATTAATCAGTCTGCACCTGAATCTACATCCCTGAGACTGACTCCAGCTTCCACCACTCAGGCTGGCAGGCTTAGGAGTGGGAGAGCCTATCGCAACCTGGCCAGACTCAGCTAGCTCCCGCCCTCGGTCTATTTAAGCCTGCCTTTCCTGTTCCTCCAGTGCTTGTTATTCTTTTTCGTGTGGTTTCCTGGCCCAGCTACAGCTCCTTCTATTTTGTTCCTGCTCCATACAGACCCTGGCTTACTGACTACTCTTCTGCTCTTCGTTTGGTACCTCGCACACTCCTGGCTTGACTCGGCTCGTTCACCACTCTGGTTGCTCACGGTGTTGCCGTGGGCAACTGCCCCTTTCCCTTGCTTGTATTCCCTTGTATGTTTGTCGTGTTTGTCGTGCACTTACTGAGTGCAGGGACCGCCGCCCAGTTGTACCCCGTCGCCTAGGGCGGGTCGTTGCAAGTAGGCAGGGACAGAGTGGCGGGTAGATTAGGGCTCACTTGTCCGTTTCCCTACCCCCCGGTCATTACATAATCACAAGCCCATACCTAGTCTACCCTGGTCCCTGACACCACTATGGACCCCCGTGAGACCCTGGCTCAGCAAATGCAGGGTCTCTCCCTACAGGTCCAGGCCCTGGCTCAGAGGGTCAACCAGCCTGATGCTACCTTGGTAGTTCCCCCCACCGCACCTCTTGAACCCCACCTCAAGTTGCCCGACCGGTTCTCAGGGGACCGGAGGGCTTTTCTCTCCTTTCGGGAGAGTTGTAGGCTTTACTTTCGTTTAAAGCCTCATTCCTCAGGTTCTGAGAGCCAGCGGGTGGGTATAATTATGTCCCGGCTCCAGGAAGGGCCCCAAGAGTGGGCCTTCTCCTTGGCTCCTGACGCCCCTGAACTTTCCTCCGTTGATTGTTTCTTTTCTGCTCTCGGACTTATTTATGACGAGACTGACAGGACTGCCTTTGCCGAGAGTCAGCTGGTGACCTTACGTCAGGGTAAGAGACCTGTTGAGGAGTATTGCTCTGACTTTAGGAAGTGGTGCGTAGCTTCTCGGTGGAATGACCCTGCCTTAAGGTGCCAGTTTAGGTTGGGTCTGTCGAATGCCCTGAAAGACCTGCTAGTTAGCTATCCCTCTTCTGACTCCCTAGACCAGGCTATGGCTTTAGCGGTACGACTTGACCGACGTCTCAGGGAACGACAACATGAACGTTTATGTGTTTTCTCCTCCGACTCCTCCATGATGCCTCCCGAAGTTCCGTTGCTTCGTTCCTCCCCGAAAGACTCAGAGATACCTATGCAACTCGGGGCCTCCGTGTCCCCCCAACAACGTAGAGAATTCCGCAGGAAGAATGGTCTCTGCTTCTACTGTGGGGATGACAAGCATCAAGTGAACAACTGTCCTAAGCGTAAGAATGCAGCCAGAGAACTTCCGCGCCTAAGTGATCATCGGGGAGGTCACTTGGGCGCACAGGTATTTCCAGTAAATAGGAAACGTACTAAGATCTTGCTTCCCTTTCAGGTCTCTTTTGGTGGTAGGTCTGCTACCGGCAGTGCCTTCATGGATTCAGGGTCCTCTACTAATATTATGTCTGTGGAATTTGCTATGTCTCTTGCTATGCCTCTGATTGATTTGCCTAAACCTGTCCCGGTAGTGGGTATCGACTCCACTCCTCTTGCTAATGGTTATTTTACACAGCATACCCCTGTTTTTGAACTCCTTGTTGGCTCCATGCATTTGGAGCAATGCTCTGTACTGGTGATGCAGGGATTATCGTACGATTTGGTTCTAGGCCTTCCCTGGTTGCAGTTGCATAATCCCACGTTTGACTGGAATACTGGGGAGCTAACCAAATGGGGTAATGAATGTTGTACGTCATGTTTTTCTGTTATTTCTATTTCTCCCCCTAAGGAGGCGAATACGCTACCCGAGTTTGTTCAGGACTTCGCTGATGTTTTCTCTAGGGAGGCCTCCGAAGTGTTACCTCCTCATAGAGAATACGATTGCGCTATCGAATTGGTACCAGGAGCTAAGCTTCCTAAGGGTAGGATATTTCATCTTTCTTGTCCCGAACGTGAATCCATGAGAGAGTATATCCAGGAATCCCTGGCCAAGGGTTACATTCGTCCCTCTTCTTCTCCGGTAGGTGCTGGCTTCTTCTTCGTGGGGAAGAAGGATGGTGGTCTTAGGCCATGCATTGACTACCGTAGCCTGAATAAGGTCACGGTAAGGAACCAGTATCCCCTTCCTTTGATTCCTGATCTCTTTAATCAGGTTCAGGGGGCCCAATGGTTCTCTAAATTGGATCTACGGGGGGCGTATAACCTTATTCGCATCAAAGAGGGAGATGTGTGGAAGACTGCGTTTAACACGCCTGAAGGCCATTTCGAATACCTCGTCATGCCCTTTGGGTTGTGTAATGCCCCTGCGGTCTTCCAGAATTTCATAAATGAGATTTTGAGAAATTACCTGGGGGTATTTCTTGTAGTGTACCTTGATGACATACTGGTGTTTTCCAAGGACTGGTCCTCCCACATTGAGCATGTCAGGAAGGTGCTCCAGGTCCTTCGGGAAAACAAACTGTTTGCCAAAACCGAAAAATGTGTGTTTGGGGTACAGGAGATACCATTTTTGGGTCAAATCCTCACTCCTCATGAATTCCGCATGGACCCCGCCAAGGTTCAGGCTGTGGCGGAATGGGTCCAACCTGCCTCCCTGAAGGCGTTACAGTGTTTTTTGGGGTTCACTAATTATTACAGGAGATTTATTGCTAACTTCTCGGTCATCGCTAAGCCTCTTACGGACCTCACTCGCAAAGGTGCTGATCTCCTCCACTGGCCTCCTGAGGCTGTCCAGGCTTTTGAGGTCCTTAAGAAGTGCTTTATCTCGGCCCCGGTGCTGGTTCAGCCCAACCAAATGGAGCCATTTATCGTGGAAGTTGACGCATCTGAGGTGGGAGTGGGGGCTGTCTTGTCCCAGGGTACCAGGTCCCTCACCCATCTCCGCCCCTGTGCCTACTTCTCCAGGAAGTTTTCGCCCACTGAGAGTAACTATGATACTGGCAACCGCGAACTCTTAGCCATTAAATGGGCATTTGAAGAGTGGCGCCACTTCCTGGAGGGGGCTAGACACCAGGTAACGGTCCTTACCGACCACAAGAATCTGGTTTTCCTAGAATCTGCCCGGAGGCTAAACCCGAGACAAGCTCGATGGGCGTTATTTTTTACCAGATTCAATTTTTTGGTTACCTATAGGGCTGGGTCTAAAAATATTAAGGCTGATGCACTGTCGCGTAGCTTCATGGCCAGCCCTCCTTCGGAGGAAGATCCTGCTTGTATTTTGCCTCCAGGTATAATCATTTCCTCAATCGATTCTTATTTAGTCTCTGAAATTGCTGCTGATCAAGGTTCAGCTCCCGGGAACCTTCCTGAGAACAAGCTGTTTGTTCCCCTGCAATTCCGGCTAAGGGTACTTAGGGAAAATCATGACTCCGCACTATCTGGCCATCCAGGCATCCTGGGTACCAAGCACCTCATTGCCAGAAATTATTGGTGGCCTGGGTTGCCTAAAGACGTTAAGGCCTACGTCGCCGCTTGTGAGGTTTGTGCTAGGTCCAAGACTCCCAGGTCCCGACCAGCGGGCTTACTGCGTTTGTTGCCCATTCCCCAGAGACCTTGGACACATATCTCCATGGATTTTATCACCGATTTGCCTCCATCCCAAGGCAAGTCGGTGGTGTGGGTGGTGGTAGACCGCTTCAGTAAGATGTGCCACTTTGTGCCCCTCAAGAAACTACCCAACGCCAAGACGTTGGCTACCTTGTTTGTCAAACACATCCTGCGTCTCCATGGGGTCCCTGTCAATATTGTTTCGGACAGAGGGGTACAATTTGTTTCATTGTTTTGGAGAGCCTTCTGTATGAAGTTGGGGATTGATCTGTCCTTCTCCTCTGCCTTCCATCCTGAAACCAATGGCCAAACGGAGAGGACTAATCAATCTCTAGAACAATACTTAAGGTGTTTTGTATCTGACTGTCAATATGATTGGGTCTCATTCATTCCCCTCGCCGAATTTTCCCTTAATAACCGGGTCAGTAACTCGTCAGGGGTCTCTCCCTTTTTCTGTAATTTTGGGTTTAATCCACGGTTCTCCTCCGTTTCACCTGGTAGTTCCAACAATCCCGAGGTAGAGGTCGTTCATCGGGAACTGTGCACAGTCTGGGCCCAGGTTCAGAAGAACCTAGAGGCGTCCCAGAGCGTACAAAAAACTCAGGCTGATAGAAAACGTTCTGCTAACCCCCTGTTTATGGTCGGGGATCTGGTGTGGTTGTCGTCTAGGAACTTGCGTCTCAAGGTTCCGTCCAAGAAGTTTGCTCCCCGGTTTATTGGGCCGTATAAGGTCATTGAGGTCCTCAATCCTGTCTCCTTCCGGCTGGAGTTACCCCCGTCTTTTCGTATACACGATGTGTTTCATGCCTCCCTCCTTAAACGCTGCTCCCCGTCCTTGGCTCCCTCGAGGAGACCTCTTGTTCCCGTCCTCACCCCTGAGGGGGTGGAATTCGAGGTGGCCAGGATTGTGGACAGCAAGATGGTCCAAGGCTCCCTCCAGTACCGGGTCCATTGGAGAGGTTACGGGCCCGAGGAGAGGACTTGGGTACCCGCCCGGGATGTTCACGCTGGGGTATTGGTCAGGAGGTTCCACCTGCGTTTCCCCAGTAAGCCAGGTCCACTTAGAAAGGGTCCGGTGGCCCCTCATAAAAGGGGGGTACTGTAAAGGATCTGCCAGGCACAGCTTCGGGGTTAACTCCCTTAATTAATCAGTCTGCACCTGAATCTACATCCCTGAGACTGACTCCAGCTTCCACCACTCAGGCTGGCAGGCTTAGGAGTGGGAGAGCCTATCGCAACCTGGCCAGACTCAGCTAGCTCCCGCCCTCGGTCTATTTAAGCCTGCCTTTCCTGTTCCTCCAGTGCTTGTGATTCTTTTTCGTGTGGTTTCCTGGCCCAGCTACAGCTCCTTCTATTTTGTTCCTGCTCCATACAGACCCTGGCTTACTGACTACTCTTCTGCTCTTCGTTTGGTACCTCGCACACTCCTGGCTTGACTCGGCTCGTTCACCACTCTGGTTGCTCACGGTGTTGCCGTGGGCAACTGCCCCTTTCCCTTGCTTGTATTCCCTTGTATGTTTGTCGTGTTTGTCGTGCACTTACTGAGTGCAGGGACCGCCGCCCAGTTGTACCCCGTCGCCTAGGGCGGGTCGTTGCAAGTAGGCAGGGACAGAGTGGCGGGTAGATTAGGGCTCACTTGTCCGTTTCCCTACCCCCCGGTCATTACAATGTGGTCATAAACAAATTTTTGGGGACACGGCAGGGCTCAGAAGAGGAGCGCCATTTGGCTTTTGAAGTACAGATTTTGCTGGATTGGTTTCTGATCGCTATGTAGCATTTGCAAAATCCCTGTGGGACCAAAACAGTGGAAACACCCGAGAAGAGACCCCATTTTGTAAACTACACCCCTCAAGGTATTCACCTAGGGGTGTAGTGAGCATATTAACCCCGCAGGTGTTTTGCAGAAATTAGTGTGTACTCGATATTGCAGAGTGAAAATGGGATTTTTTTTCCATAGACATGCCAATATGTGGTGCCCAGCTTGTGCCACCATAACAAGACAGCTCTCTAATTATTATGCTGTGTTTCCCAGTTTTAGAATCACCCTACATGGGGCACTCATCTTTTGCCTGGACATTCGACAGGGCTCAAGAGTGAAAGAGCACCATGGGGAGAGCTGGGTACGATCCAGCACCCGACCGTCTGAAGGGAAGGGCGGGTACTGGTGTTGCCGCAGGCTGGTAATATCTGGCTCGGAATGGCCAAAAACCGTGGCCCTTCCCACCCTGGTAATTCTAGGCTGCTGCTGCTTTATTGTATCCGGCTGGTTATGAAAAATGGAGGGGATCTAACGTAATTTTTTTTCAACTATTTTTTTTTTTTTAAATTACGTGGGGTTCCCGCTATTTTTCATAACCAGCCAGATACAATTAAGCAGCAGTAGCCTATCATTACCAGGGTGGGAAGGGCCACGGTTTTTGTCCCTTCCCATCCTGATATTCCCAGCCTGCGTCAGCCCTGCTGCCTTACCGTCGCTTCAGATGGTCGGGTACTGGATCGTACTCCCCACGCGGCAGTGAGAACCGAGGTAATAATAGGGGTTAGTGATAGCCTTTTTACTAGCTAACATTAAGCCCCTTCTTAGTAATCAGACAGCAGCCATTACTAAGGCCATACTAAAGTATTCAAAAAACAGACATAAGAAATTTTCTTTTTATTGAAATCTAAACTCCCCCATGCAACTTTTGTTTTTTTGTAAAAAAGTAGATCATCGAAGTAGTCCAATGAATCTACGACGTAGTCCAAACGGCCCAGCGGAACCTACTAAAAAAAAGTTAGCAGTATAAAAATTTAAAAAACTTAAATTTGCCACAATAGAAACTGGTGGTCAAGGAAAAATAATTCCTCTTAATGTAACTCTGCTTCCTGTCAACTGAAAAGTCATTGCCAGAGGGAAAAAATTTTCCCCATGGCGGAGTACAAGAAAGTCTAATTCCCTGGTAAGGCTTTCTTGTACTCCGCCATCAAGAAACATTTTTCTTTCTGGCAGGTGATTTTTCCGTTGACAGGTAGCAGAGTTCTTCCGCAGCGCTGTTAGGTGGGCAAACTTGCCAATTGCCCAGTGCCCCCAGAATGGGCCGCTACTCTTGGACCAGTACTATGTGCTTGCCCCGCAGACTAAAATTTCCCAGCCAACCCCTGGCAATTGGCTCCCTTCTCCACCTTTTGCTCTTGTAGGCCACAGCCTGGCTTAGACCTGAGGCCTACAAGAGATCAGGAGCACGCTGATGACGTCAACTGCCCGGCACTATGACGTCACTGCATCATGCCGTCCAGTTAAAATTCATGTCTATTAGGTAATAAAAAGGGGGCATCAAAAAGTGGCATACAAAAGGGGGCATCCTTATTTTGGGGGCATAAAGCAGGCATTTTTACTGAGTACGGGTGTAAAGAGGCAAAATTGCTGTGGGGGCATTATTAATTAGTGTGGCAGAAAAAGTGGCATTAGTACTGAATGGGGGCATAAAAGGCCGCATTACTACTGAGTGGAGACATTATTTCTGTGGGGACATAAAGGGGATATTAGTACTGAGTGGGAATTCTATTACTGGGTGAGGTCCCTAAAAGTGGCTCTATCACTGAGTAAGGTATAAAGGGGACACTAGCACTGTGTAGGGGAACAAAACTAGCACTTACTGTGTGGGGCCTTTGGGGGAACAAAAGGGTGTGTGTACTATTACTGTGTGGGGCACATAGTATAGTATGTATAGGAAGTTTGTGTAGAGGTGGGGAATAGTTAGGGAGTGCGCTAGAAAAGCAAGGAGCCAAAGATATCTGTGTCATATTCTGCAGGTTTTAGGAAATCGTGTCCGGGAGAAGTTGTCATTGCGGTCTTGGCTGGATGAAGAAGAAAAGGTGAAAGTGAGCGACTTCAATCTGAGAAGACGTCACCTGTGAGTCACTCAATATGACTATACTGTAATCACTTATATGGTCTGCAGATTTCCTGTGTATAACTGGCGTCTACCCTTATATGTTCACTGTATGGAGTTAATATTGGTCTATATATAGTGTGTTTTATTCACTAACAGTATCATGGTTCTTTTCTGACACTGTGTTGTAGTAATATGTGATCTTGTTTTTTTTTCAGTACCAATATGGGGATATTATTCAGTCACTATATGGTTATGGTGTGGCGGTATTATTCAGTAACAGTATGGGGTATTATTCAGTCACTATGTGGTAATGGTGTGGCGGTATTTTTCAGTAACAGTATGCTGGTATTATTCAGTCACTATTTGGTAGTAATATGTTCTCATGGAGTCGAGGTATTATTCATTAACACTATGGTGGTATTATTCAGACACTATGTGGTGGTAATATGCAGTCATGGTGTGGAAGTATTATTAAGCCACTATGTGGTTATGGTGTGGGGGTATTATTCAGTAACAGTATGGGGTATTATTGGTAATGTTGGTCTTACAATCTATGTAAATTACTGTGGAGTGCCATGTGATGTACTTTGACATATAGGTGATACTTACGTGTTGGTTGTGGGCCCATAACTTGTGTACAGCGCAGGGCCTAAGATCATATTAATCCACCACGGGCATCAAGCCAGCACAAGCAGACCACAACAATACAGCAGGTAGAGAAAATAAACCAGCCCAGGACGTGCTGCTTCAAAACAGCTCTAAGCGCGATCCCTCCTGGACTGGCCTGAATGTAATTGCAGAGAGTGACGCCGCAAATGAGACTGGCTGCCGAGGAAAGATATGGGGCTGTGCAGTGCAGACTGTACTATTTGCACAGGACTGATTGGTAGTAAGAATAATTCTTTAAATCTTTTCTATACTTCAAACAGCACTTTAACAAATAAACATCAAAATGTTTCCCGATTTAAAAAATTTATATATTGCGTGTTTGATGTGTAAAGCTAGTAATGAGAAAACTCCGATAGATTTGGGGGGGGGGCGACTTTTTATAGTTCGCCTCAGGCAGCAAGGGGGCTAGGTTCACCCCTGCAACAGACTATGATTCGTTTCACAATTTCTTTTACAATAAGTACCATTTCCTCTAAAATTAAAAGCCACTATAAATAGGAGTCTATAAGTCCACAAGCCGTGTCGCTTCTGTCGAAAACTCTATTCTTCCTAGTTATGTATATCTTTTTATGGTAATGCTGAGTGACATTCAAAATGGCTGCCACAGGGGTTCTCATCAACTACTCCTGAATGGCAAATATGCTGGGATTATGCTGTAATTAAAAGAGGGTGTGATGGTGATGACTGCATAAATAAATAGATTTACCAGTATTTTGGGAAATTACATGAAAAATAAGCAGACCTATTTTTCATGTGATTTTCTTAGAAGCTGTCCATTACAAGTAGAGTGGGCACTCTCTGCCTGGGACTTCTGAACAGAGCCAGCTCCAGGTTTATTTCGGCCCGTGGGCGACACAGACTTAGTGGACCCCTTTGCAGGGGAACTCGCTTACGTTAGCAGCCCCTTGTAGATCGTACCACACACACCCCCTTGTAGAAAGTGCCACACACTCTTGCAACACAACACCCCCTTTAGATAGTGCCATACATAGCCCCCTGTAGATCGTGCCACACACACCCCCTTGTAGATAGCGCCACACCCCCTTCTGTAAATAGCACCACAACCCCCCTCCCTGTAGATAGCGCCGTTGGGGCTCCCTCTAGGAGTGGAATCCCCTGTCAGAGCATTGCCGACGCTCTGGCCGGGTATTTCTCTCCTGGAAGAGCCCCTGACGTCACTGTCCATATATGGATAGTGAGATCAGAGGCTTCTCCAGGAGCGGAATCCCCGGCCAGAGCGTCGGCAATGCTCTGGCTGGGGATTCCAGTCCCGGAGGGGCCACTGATGTCACTGTCCATATATGGACAGGGCGGTCAGGGGCTCCCTCTAGGAGCGGAATCCCCGGCAAGAACGCCACCCACACTCTGGCCGGGGACTTTGCTTCTGGAGGAGCCCCTGATGTCACTGTCCATATATGGACAGGGACATAAGGGGCTCCCTCTAGGAGCAGAATCTCCAGCCAGAGTGTCTGCAACGCTCTGGCAGGGGTTCCACTCCTAGAGGAGCCATGACATCAGCGTAAAGGACCCTTCAGCTGAGTGGGCTCCCCCAAGGGCAGAGGGCTCTGAAACTTGCCCGGTTTCGGCGGCTACTGACGCTGGCCCTGCTTCTGAAAGTATAATTTTAATTGGTAGTAGGACAGATTTGGGGGTTGAAATCTTCCTTATAAATCAATCTATGAATTTATGTAGAAGAGAAATAATGTGTTTGTTATTTTTTTTATTTATGTTTGTATCTATTTATTTATTTATTTTATTTATCAACAAGTTTTATTAGTATTTTTAAAGAATTACAAAATATTGCAATGAAGAATCAAAACTATACAATATAAAAATTACAAAATGCAATCAAGATGATGACAGCAAATTAAAGAGATCAAATCAATGGACTCAAAGCAGTGTAATGGTAAGGAAATGAGTCACCAAGAAGCATTATACACATGACACATTAAATTCCGAACACATAGATTAGGAGGATTACAAAGAACACAGAAACAAGACAACATAGGGGAGACACATACAAAAAAACAAACGAAAAGGAGTAGATCGGTGGATAAACAGGCTTTCAGAAAAGGCCATCTAACTAGAGAACTAGGTCAGGACCATCCCAAAACAGGGACCATACTGACCAAGTCCGAACAAAGGCGGTGGACTTACCATGATCAACTGCCAACAATTCCTCCATTCTCATGATGTTGTTCATCTCATTAACCCATTCTTGTAAGGAAGGCACAGTAGTGGACTTCCAATGTTGAGGAATCACTGTTCTGGCTGCAGTCAAAAAATGCCTAAAAACGCCCCTCTTAAGGTGTGGAAGTGACCCGGGAACCATGGAGAGCAAACCAATAGAAGGAGAAGCAATAACAGAAACATCAAAAAGCTTATTCCCAAGATCAAAGATTTTTCCCCAAAATGGATGAAGCCTAGGACAATCCCGCCAAATGTGTAACATAGTTTCAGGGGCACCACCACACCTCCAACAATCCTTGGACACATTAAGGAATATCCTATGGAGAAAGGAAGGACAACCGTATCATCTCAAGAAAATTTAATAGTTTTTTTTCTTGTGCAAAGCAGGAGGTCGGTAATTTGTGAGCTAAGAGTAATGATGTTTGCCAATCTTCCTCAGAATGTTGAATCCCCATCGCCCCATCCCATGCCGTAGTGAACACCAACTGAGAAGAAGAGTAAGAAGGCTGGAGGATCCCATGCAGATTTTTTATGCCGTTTTTGATGCGATTTTTGATGCGATTTTGATGTGGTGCAAAACAAGAATTTGCTTAAAAATCGCATCAAAAATGCATGAAAAACGCATGTGGTGCAAAACAAGAATTTGCTTAAAAATCACATAAAACCGTATGAAAACCGTATGAAAAACGCATGAGAAACGCATGAGAAACGCATGTGGTGCAAAACAAGAATTTGCTTACAAATCGCATCAAAAACGCATGAAAAACGCATGTGGTGCAAAACAAGAATTTACTTAAAAATCACATAAAACCATATGAAAAACGCATGAGAAACGCATTAAAACGCATGAAAAAGGCATGTGGTGCAAAACAAGAATTTGCTTACAAATCGCATCAAAAACGCATGAAAAACGCATGTGGTGCAAAACAAGAATTTACTTAAAAATCGCATAAAAATGCATTAAAAAACGCATGAAAAACGCATGTGGTGAAAAACAATGATTTGCTTACAAATCGCATAAAAACGCATGAAAATCGCATGAAAAAAGCATGTGGTGAAAAACAAGAATTTGCTTACAAATCACATCAAAAATCGCATAAAAAACGCATGAAAAAAGCATGTGGTGCAAAACAAGAATTTGCTAAAAAAAAACGCATCAAAAATTGCATTGAAAAACGCATGAAAAACGTATGTGGTGCAAAACAAGAATTTACTTAAAAATCGCATAAAAATGCATGAAAAACGCATGAAAAACGCATGTGGTGAAAAACAAGAATTTGCTTAAAAATCACATAAAAACATATGAAAAACGTATGAAAAACATATGAAAAACTTATGAAAAACGCATCAAAAACGCATGAAAAACGCATGTGGTGAAAAACAATAATTTGCTTAAAAATCGCATTTAAAAAAATCGCATTTAAAAAATCGCATATAAAACGCATTAAAAACGCATGAGAAACGCATGTGGTGCAAAACAAGAATTTGCTTAAAAATCGCATTAAAAAAACGCATAAAAAACGCATGTGGTGCAAAACAAGAATTTGCTTAAAAATCGCATCAAAAACGCCATCAGAAACGCATGAAAATTGCATCAAAAATGCATCAAAAACGCATGTGGTGCAAAACAAGAATTTGCTTAAAAATCACATAAAAACGCATGAAAACGCATCAAAAACGCATGTGGTGCAAAACAATAATTTGCTTAAAAATCGCATGAAAAACGCATTTGGTGCAAAACAATAATTTGCTTAAAAATCGCATCAAAAATTGCATAAAAAAACGCATGAAAAACGCATATGGTTAAAACAAGAATTTGCTTAAAAATCGCATTAAAAAATGGCATCAAAAACGCATCAAAAACGCATGTGGTGCAAAACAAGAATTTGCTTACAAATCGCATGAAAAACGCATGAAAAATGCATGTGGTGCAAAACAAGAATTTGCTTAAAAATCACATAAAAACATATGAAAAAATGTATGAAAAACGCATCAAAAACGCATCAAAAACGCATCAAAAACGCATGTGGTAAAAAACAATAATTTGCTTAAAAATCACATTAAAAAAATCGCATATAAAACGCATTAAAAACGCATGAGAAACGCATGTGGTGCAAAACAATAATTTGCTTAAAAATCTCATAAAAACCGCATCAAAAACGCATGTGGTACAAAATAGGAATTTGCTTAAAAATCGCATGAAAAATGTATTAAAAACGCATGCAAAACGCATGAAAAACGCATGTGGTGCAAAACAAGAATTTGCTTAAAAATCGCATAAAAAATCGCATCAAAAACGGCATCAGAAACGCATGAAAATTGCATCAAAAACGCATCAAAAACGCATGTGGTGCAAAACAAGAATTTGCTTAAAAATCGCATAAAAAGCATGAAAAACGTATTAAAAACGCATGTGGTGCAAAACAAGAATTTGCTTAAAAATCGCATAAATAACGCATTTGGTGCAAAACAATAATTTGCTTAAAAATCACATCAAAAAATGGCATCAAAAACGCATGTGGTGCAAAACAAGTATTTGCTTAAAAATTGCATCAAAAATCGCATGAAAAACGCATGGAAAACGGATGGAAAACGCATGGAAAATGCATGTGGTGCAAAACAAGAATTTGCTTAAAAATCGCATCAAAAAAATCGCAGAACAAACAACGCATGCAAAGCGCATGTGGTGCAAAACAAGAATTTGCTTAAAAATCGCATCAAAAACGCATCAAAAACGGCATCAGAAACACATGAAAATTGCATCAAAAACGCATGTGGTGCAAAACAAGAATTTGCTTAAAAATCGCATAAAAACGCATCAAAAACGCATGTGGTGCAAAACAAGTATTTGCTTAAAAATCGCATCAAAAATCGCATGAAAAACGCATGGAAAACGCATGGAAAATGCATGTGGTGCAAAACAAGAATTTGCTTAAAAATCGCATCAAAAACGCATCAAAAACGGCATCAGAAACGCATGAAAATTGCATCAAAAAATGCATCAAAAACGCATGTGGTGCAAAACAAGAATTTGCTTAACAGGTTCCCGACCGCTGGCCGTAAATATACGGCCAGCGGCCAGGGTCTCTAAAGTCCGGCGTATAGTATATATACGGCCGCACTTCAGAGACTGTGCACGCGCGATCGCGTGCACACAGCTCTATGCCCTGGCTGTTGCTAACAGCCATGGGCACTGGGCAGAATGTCAGGGGTCAATCTTTTGGCCCCTGAACATGTGATCGCTGTGACAACCAATCACAGCGATCACATGCATTTCTGCATAGAAAACAGTGTGCACGCGATCGCGTGCACACAGCCCTGTGCCCTCGCTGTTACCAACAGCTCTGGGCACTGGGCAGAGTATCAGGGACCAATCTGATGGTCCCTGATCATGTGGTCGCTGTGAAAACCTATCACAGCGACCACATTTGTTTTATTTTGACTTTTCTGGCAGTAAATCTCCTGCCTCTTTTCTTCTCCTCAAACATTGTTTCAGTTTGAGGAGAAGAAGAGACTCGGGAGAATTGCTGCCAGAAGAATACAGTGAAAAAAAATACAGTTACACTAAAACATTCTCTGTATAGATAGATTTCTATCTATCTATACAATCTATCTATCCATCTATCTATCTACCTTTCTTTCTTTTATTCTATTAGAATAGGCAGGTAGGGAGTATATAATTATATATATATCCACATATATATAATATATATAGCAATAGCGGTTTATTTTTTTGTTAGCGGTAGTGTAGATATATATAGCAGTTAGTTTGTGTGTTTTATAAAAAAAAAAAAAAAAAAAAAAATTTGTTTAGTTAGTGTTAGTTACGTTATGGCGAGGAAGTTGTTTAGCGCCGAGGAGGCATACGCCATGCTGTGGTCTGAGTCGGAGACCGCATCAGAGATGGCGTCCGAGATGGAACCTGTTTTAGGTAGTGACGATGACAGCGTCACTTCAGGTTCATCTTCAGGGGACGTTGTCCCTGATGCAGTCGAAACTGCAGAACATGAAAGTGCAGGGCCAAGTAGCGCTGTAGCACGGGACAGCCTGGTCCCTCCAGTCCAGGCTCTTGTATGGGCACCTGCCCCATCTTTTGGGCCTAGAATCCACGGATTTACGGCCACTCCTGGCATAACCGTGGACAATACAAATTTTGTCCAAATGGATTACTTCCATTTATTTATAACGGACGACATCCTAAATCAGATTGTCCACGAAACAAATTTATATGCCACGCAATATATAAGGCAGAAACCTTCATCCACCCATGCCAGAGATTGGACGCCCACCAATTTGCAGGAATTAAAAAATTTTTTGGGGCTCACCCTAAATATGGGTATTGTCAAAAAGCCCTCCATTAGGTCTTACTGGTCAACAAGACCCGCCCAAGCCACCCCAGTATATTCTGCAGTAATGCCCAGGTCTCGTTATGAGACAATAATGAGGTTTCTCCACTTCAATGACAACGCACAGGCCCCCCCAAGTACCGATGCAAACCGGGATCGGTTGTTCAAAATAAGACCGCTAATAAATTCCCTGAATAATTTATTTCTGCAACTCTACACCCCTGAGCAGAATGTAAGTGTGGACGAATCCCTCCTCAACTTCCATGGCAGACTTAGCTTTCGCCAATATCTACCTTCAAAAAGGGCAAGATATGGCGTTAAGCTCTACAAATTGTGTGAAAGCGGGTCAGGATATACCACCGCCTTCAGGATTTATGAAGGGCGGGACCGCACAATAAATGTTCCTGGATGCCCCCCTGATCTTTCCACCAGCAGTAAGATCGTGTGGGAGATAATGCAGCCTCTGCTTCACAAGGGGTACCACCTGTACTGTGATAATTTTTATTCCAGTGTGCCCCTGTTTAGGCATTTGCATGCTGCAAGGACTGGGGCATGTGGTACCATGCGCAAAAACAGAATTGGTTTTCCACAGCAATTAGTGGGGAAGCGCATGGTAAAGGGGGACTCCTGTGCTTATGCATCTGAGGAATTGCTGGCGGTCAAGTTCAGGGATCGCAAAGATGTGTATGTGCTAAGCACGATTCATACCGCAGGAACAGTGGCAGTGAGGGAAAGAGGGGCAACATCGGACAAGCACAAACCAGTGAGCGTGTCCGAATATAACAAGTACATGGGGGGGGTGGATTTAAGCGACCAGGTTTTACAGCCCTATTTAGTAAAACGCAAAACTAAAACCTGGTACAAAAAGGTGGCCATTTATTTGTTACAGGTGGCCATCCACAACTCATTTGTGCTCTATAAAAAAAACAGAGGCAGAGACACATACCTGGATTTCCAGGAGAAAATTATTGAAGGCCTCATTTTTGATGTTCAGGACACCCGAGAATGCCCCCAGTCTGAGGATGTCACGCGACTGACTGAAAGACACTTCGTCAGTCGGATTCCCCCAACAGCAACCAGAAGCAACCCCCAGAAAAAGTGCCGCGTCTGCAGAAAAGACGGGCACCGCAAAGATTCCCGATATTTCTGTCCCTCATGTCCCTCGCAACCAGGCCTGTGCATTGAGCCATGTTTTAAAAAATACCACACTGTTCTGAATTATTAGATTTTAGTTAATTTGTTGAAAATATATTTGCCCTACATTACGTTTTTATTTTTCCCCTGATTTTACTCCAAGGGTGAGGGAGGGAATGGGTGGGGGGTGGATGTCATGTTTGATGTTTTCTAAAGTTCATCTGCTGGAGAGCTCCATTTGCATTAACCTGAAATTTCTTATTTTAGAAAACCCCAAAAAATAAATTCCCATTATACCGCTAGATGAATATTTTGGGATCTCTGCTTCAAGAGCAGATATTTTGGAAGTGTTATAGAAACTCTGTTGAGTTTTGTAAAACCAGCTTTGAAAAAAAGCGATTTGTGAAATAATCTTCTTCTATCGTCCGCCCTCCTACATCTCTATGTGATAAATAAGGCCACATATTTGGTATCCCCATGCACGGGAGAAGTGGCAGAATGTGAACGGAGATTAATTTTGACCGTGGTCTATACCGTGTGTGAAAAATGCTGGTATAAACTGACGCATTTGCTAAAAAATTGCTAATTTTATTTTGATCCATCTTATTCAAGAAACTTTCAGAAGAAAACGGGACTGTCTAAAAATATGATAAACCCCTTGAAGGAAACCTTGTGGGGTCTACTTGTGTGAATGAAGTCATTTATGGGGTGTTTCTAATGTTTCAGCAGCATTAGGCCCCCCAGAAAACAGTATGCTGCTATAAAATCAAGTGCAGAATTCCTGGACCGAAAAGGCCAAAAAGCCTCCTTTTATGCCAAGCCCTGGCACATGCCCGTGAATAAAGCACACATATTTGGTATCCCCATGCACGGGAGAAGTGGAAGAATGTGAAATGCGATGAATTTTGTCCGTGGTCCATTTTGTGTGTGAAAAAGCTAGCATAAACTGGCGCAATTGTTAAAAAAAAAAGGTAATTTTATTTTGTTCCATCTTATTCAAGAAACTTTCAGAAGAAAACTGGACTGTCTAAAAATATGATAAACCCCTTGAAGGAAACCTTGTGGGGTCTACTTGTGTGAATTAAGTCATTTATGGGGTGATTCTAATGTTTCAGCAGCATTACACCCCCCAGAAAACAGTATGCTGCTATAAAATCAAATGCAAAATTCCTGGACCAAAAAGCCTCCTTTTATGCCAAGCCCTGGCACATGCCCGCACAGCGAATAAGGCACACATATTTGGTATCCCCATGCACGGGAGAAGTGGAAGAACGTGAAAGGAGATGAATTTTGGCCGTGGTCTATACCGTGTGTGAAAAATACTAGCCTAAACTGACGCATTTGCTAAAAAAGTGCTGATTTTATTTTGTTCCATCTTATTCAAGAAACTTTCAGAAGAAAACTGGACTTGCTAAAAATATGATAAACCCCTTGAAGGAAACCTTGTGGGGTCTACTTGTGCGAATGAAGTCATTTATGGGGTGATTCTAATGTTTCAGCAGCATTAGGCCCCCCAGAAAACAGTATGCGGCTCTAAAATCAAATGCAAAATTCCTAGACCGAAAAGGCCAAAAAGCCTCCTTTTATGCCAAGCCCTGGCACATGCCCCCCCATTGAATAAGGCACACATATTTGGTATCCCCATGCACGGGAGAAGTGGAAGAACGTGAAAGGAGATGAATTTTGGCCGTGGTCTATACCGTGTGTGAAAAATACTAGCCTAAACTGACGCATTTGCTAAAAAAGTGCTGATTTTATTTTGTTCCATCTTATTCAAGAAACTTTCAGAAGAAAACTGGACTTGCTAAAAATATGATAAACCCCTTGAAGGAAACCTTGTGGGGTCTACTTGTGCGAATGAAGTCATTTATGGGGTGATTCTAATGTTTCAGCAGCATTAGGCCCCCCAGAAAACAGTATGCGGCTCTAAAATCAAATGCAAAATTCCTGGACCGAAAAGGCCAAAAAGCCTCCTTTTATGCCAAGCCCTGGCACATGCCCGCACAGTGAATAAGGCACACATATTTGGTATCCCCATGCACGGGAGAAGTGGAAGAACGTGAAAGGAGATGAATTTTGTCCGTGGTCTATACCGTGTGTGAAAAATACTAGCCTAAACTGACGCATTTGCTAAAAAAGTGCTGATTTTATTTTGTTCCATCTTATTCAAGAAACTTTCAGAAGATAACTGGACTTGCTAAAAATATGATAAACCCCTTGAAGGAAACCTTGTTGGGTCTACTTGTGTGAATGAAGTCATTTATGGGGTGTTTCTAATGTTTCAGCAGCATTAGGCCCCCCAGAAAACAGTATGCGGCTCTAAAATCAAATGCAAAATTCCTGGACCGAAAATGCCAAAAAGCCTCCTTTTATGCCAAGCCCTGGCACATGCCCGCACAGCGAATAAGGCACACATATTTGGTATCCCCATGCACGGGAGAAGTGGAAGAACGTGAAAGGAGATGAATTTTGGCCGTGGTCTATACCGTGTGTGAAAAATACTAGCCTAAACTGACGCATTTGCTAAAAAAGTGCTGATTTTATTTTGTTCCATCTTATTCAAGAAACTTTCAGAAGAAAACTGGACTTGCTAAAAATATGATAAACCACTTGAAGGAAACCTTGTGGGGTCTACTTGTGCGAATGAAGTCATTTATGGGGTGATTCTAATGTTTCAGCAGCATTACACCCCCCAGAAAACAGTATGCGGCTCTAAAATCAAATGCAAAATTCCTGGACCGAAAAGGCCAAAAAGCCTCCTTTTATGCCAAGCCCTGGCACATGCCCGCACAGTGAATAAGGCACACATATTTGGTATCCCCATGCACGGGAGAAGTGGAAGAACGTGAAAGGAGATGAATTTTGTCCGTGGTCTATACCGTGTGTGAAAAATACTAGCCTAAACTGACGCATTTGCTAAAAAAGTGCTGATTTTATTTTGTTCCATCTTATTCAAGAAACTTTCAGAAGATAACTGGACTTGCTAAAAATATGATAAACCCCTTGAAGGAAACCTTGTGGGGTCTACTTGTGTGAATGAAGTCATTTATGGGGTGTTTCTAATGTTTCAGCAGCATTAGGCCCCCCAGAAAACAGTATGCGGCTATAAAATCAAATGCAAAATTCCTGGACCGAAAAGGCCAAAAAGCCTCCTTTTATGCCAAGCCCTGGCACATGCCCGCACAGTGAATAAGGCTCACATATTTGGTATCCCCATGCACGGGAGAAGTGGAAGAATGTGAAAGGAGATTAATTTTGGCCGTGGTTCATACCGTGTGTGAAAAATGCTAGCATAAACCGACGCAATTGTTAAATTCTTGCATTTTTTTCCAATTTTGCCCACTTTAGTGAAAAAAAAAAAAATGATATATACTGACAAATGCCACTAAAACAAAGCCCTATCTGTCCTTTAAAAAGAGTGTAAAATTCAAAGATGAACTTTATTCACCTGCTGAGTTATAGTCATGTAAAGAAGCGCATAGCAAAATTGTGAAATTTGCTCTGGTCATTTAGCTGTAAAACAGCCTAGTCCTTAACCGGTTAAAAATCGCATAAAAACACATCAAAAACGCATCAAAAACGCATGTGGTGCAAATCAAGTATTTGCTTAAAAATCGCATCAAAAATTGCATGAAAAACGCATGGAAAACGCATGAAAAACGCATGTGGTGCAAAACAAGAATTTGCTTAAAAATCGCATCAAAAATCGCATAAAAAACACATCAAAACGCATGAAAAACGCATGTGGTGAAAAACAATAATTTGCTTAAAAATTGCATTAAAAAACGCATAAAAAACGCATCAAAAACACATGTGGTGCAAAACAGGAATTTGCTTAAAAATCGCATGAAAAACGCATGAAGAACGCACATGTGGTGCAAAACAAGCGTTTTGCGTTTTTGATGCGTTTTCCATGCTGTTTTTTATGCTATTATTTATGCAATTTTCATGCGTTTGATGCCTTTTTTGATGCGATTTTTAAGCAAATTCTTGTTTTGCACCACATGCGTTTTTCATGCGTTTTTCATATGTTTTTTATGCGATTTTTGATGCGATTTGTAAGCAAATTCTTGTTTTTCACCACATGCGTTTTTGATGCGTTTTTGATGCAGTTTTTTGTTTTTGATGCGTTTTTCATGCGTTTTTATGCGATTTTTAAGCAAATTCTTGTTTTGCACCACATGCGTTTTTGATGCAATTTTCATGCGTTTCTGATGCCGTTTTTGATGAGATTTTTGATGAGATTTTTAAGCAAATTCTTGTTTTGCACCACATGCGTTTTTGATGCAATTTTCATGCGTTTCTGATGCAGTTTTTGATGAGATTTTTGATGAGATTTTTAAGCAAATTCTTGTTTTGCACCACATGCGTTTTTGATGCGTTTTTGATGCGATTTTTGATGCAATTTTTAAACAAATTCTAAGTTTTGGAGTGGTTTTGCACTGTAAGAGCAGTCACACTATGAAGCCTCTAATGTAACAGCAGTTACACTATGGAATCTTTACTGTAAGAACAGTCACACTATGGACCCTCTACTTTAACCCCTTCGCGCCATTTCACGTACAGTTATGGGAGATGGCCTTTTCGCGCATCTCCACGTAACTGTACGTGAAGGAGATTAAGCTGGCTCAGGAGCTGAGCCAGCGACATCACCGCCGCGTGACAGCTGTATGTTACAGCTGTCACCCTGAGGTATCGGCCAGGACCGGAGCTAGCCTCCGATCCGAGCGATTAACCCCTCACATGCTGCGTTCAATAGAGATCGCAGCATGTGAGGAGTTTATAGCCACCGGCACCCCAGCAAAGTGATCGCTGGGTTGCCGGTGGCTGCAAAGGCGATCGGAGGGCTAATACTTACCTCCCGATCAGCCTGTAACGGAATCCTCCTATGTCCCGTCATCGGCGGGGCCCAGGAGGCTTCCGGTACCATCGGCAAGATGGCGCCGGCTCAGCTTCCGGTTCAGAAGCTGAACCGGCGTCATCAGCAGTGGGTGTCCGCTGTATGTTACAGCGGACACCCCGATCTATCGGCAGGAACAGGAGCTAGCTCCGATTCCTGCCATTAACCCCTTCAATGCAGCGATTCAATGCAATCGCTGCATCAAAGTGGTTTGTATGCAATCGGCAGCCTTGCCATGCGATGGCAAGGCTGGCGACTGCTACTATGGAAACAGGATGCCTAACAATGGCTTCCTATCTGCCATTACGTTAGCCGTTTAGGCCCCGCCCGGAGGCGGAGCCTGATCGGCTTGCTGTTAGTGAACAACTGACAGTTCTAATACATTGCACTACATAGGTAGTGCAATGTATTAGAACATCAAACAAACAGTTAGACCTTCAAGTCCCCTAGTGGGACTAAAGAAAAGTGTAAAAAAAAGTGTAAAAAAAGTAACAATAAGGCTGGATTCACACGAGCGTTGCGTTTTTGCGCGCGCAAACAACGCAGCGTTTTGCGCGCGCAAAAACCATTTGACAGCTGCGTGTGTCATCCGTGTCTGATGCGCGGCTGCGTGATTTTCGCGCAGCCGGCATCATAGAGATGAGGCTTGTCGACACCCGTCACTGTCCAAGGTGCTGAAAGAGCTAAATCTTTCAGCACCCTCGACAGTGAATGCCGAACACAACAGCGAAAAACCTGTAAAAAAAAAGATAAAGTTCCTACTTACCGAGAACTTCCCGGCCGTTGCCTTGGTGACGCGTCCTTGGTGACGCGCCTCTCTTGACATCGCGCCCCACCTCCCTGGATGACGCGGCAGTCCAAGTGACCGCTGCAGCCTGTGATTGGCTGCAGCCTGTGCTTGGCCTGTGATTGGCTGGAGCTGTCACTTGAACTGAACTGTCATCCCGGGAGGTCGGACTGCAGGAAGGAGACAGGAGTAATCGGTAAGTTAGAACTTCGGTTTTTTTTACAGGTTCATGTATTTTGGGATCGCAAGTCACTGTCCATGGTGCTGAAACAGTTTAACTCTTTCAGCACCATGCACAGTGAATGTCTCCTGACGTCGCGGACCGGAAATTTTTTTGCCGGGTTCGGCCAAAACGAGTTTGGCCGAACACGGTGAAGTTAGCTTCGGTTGTCGGGGTTCGCTAATCGCAAAGACACTCCGTTTGGATGTTCGGAAACAGAAAAGCACGTGGTGCTTTTCTGTTTACATTCATCCTTTTGACAGCTGTTGCGCAAACACGCAGTTCGCACGGAAGTGCTTCCGTGCGACATGCGGGGTTTTCACGCACCCATTGACTTCAATGGGTGCGTGATGCGTTGAAAACGCTGAATCAACGGACATGTCGTGAGTTTTTGGCAACGGAGCAACGCTGCGCAAAAAACGCTGCCATGTCTGCACGGCCCCATTGACTAATATAGCTACGGCAACGCACGTGAAAATCACGCGTGTTGCACGCGCGTATTTTACTTTCGTCTGAATAAAGCCTAAAAGTTTTAAAGAATACAATAAAAGTTTCAAATAATAACACAAAACACAATCGCCCTTTTTCCCTTATCAAGTCATTTATTATTGAAAAAAATAATAAAGCCATACATATTTGGTATCGCTGCGACCGTAACGGCCTTAACTATAAAAACTTATGAAAAACGCATGAAAAACGCATGTGGTGAAAAACAATAATTTGCTTAAAAATCGCATTAAAAAAATCGTATATAAAACGCATTAAAAACGCATGAGAAACGCATGTGGTGCAAAACAAGAATTTGCTTAAAAATCGCATCAAAAACGGCATCAGAAACGCATGAAAATGGCATAAAAAAATGCATAAAAAACGCATGTGGTGCAAAACAAGAATTTGCTTAAAAATCGCATAAAAACGCATGAAAAACGAATGTGGTGCAAAACAAGCGTTTTGCGTTTTTGATGCGTTTTCCATGCGTTTTTTATGCCGTTTTTGATGCTATTATTTATGCAATTTTCATGCGTTTCTGATGCCGTTTTTGATGCGATTTTTAAGCAAATTCTTGTTTTGCACCACATGCGTTTTTCATGGGTTTTTCATGCGTTTTTCATGCGATTTTTGAAGCGATTTGTAAGCAAATTCTTGTTTATCACCACATGCGTTTTTGATGCGTTTTTTATACGGTTTTGATGCGTTTTTTTGTTTTTGATGCGTTTTTCATGTGTTTTTATGCGATTTTTAAGCAAATTCTTGTTTTGCACCACATGCGTTTTTGATGCAATTTTCATGCGTTTCTGATGCCGTTTTTGATGCGATTTTTAAGCAAATTCTTGTTTTGCACCACATGTGTTTTTGATGCGTTTTTGATGCGATTTTTTATGCCATTTTTAAACAACTTATAAGTTTTGGAGTGGTTTTGCACTGTAAGAGCAGTCACACTATGAAGCCTCTAATGTAAGAGCAGTCACACTATGGAATCTCTACTGTAAGAACAGTCACACTATGGACCCTCTACTTTAAGAGCAGTCACACTATGGACCCTCTACTGTAAGGGCAGATTCACACGAGCGTTGCATTTTTGCGCGCGCAAACAACGCGGCGTTTTGCGAGCGCAAAAACCATTTGACAGCTGCGTGTGTCATGCGTGTCTGATGCGCGGCTGCGTGATTTTCGCGCAGCCGCCATCATAGAGATGAGGCTTGTCGACGCCCGTCACTGTCCAAGGTGCTGAAAGAGCTAACTCTTTCAGCACCCTCGACAGTGAATGCCGAACACAACAGCGAAAAACCTGTAAAAAAAAAGATAAAGTTCCTACTTACCGAGAACTTCCCGGCCGTTGCCTTGGTGACGCGTCCTTGGTGACGCGTCCTTGGTGACGCGCCTCTCTTGACATCGGGCCCCACCTCCCTGGATGACGCGGCAGTCCAAGTGACCGCTGCAGCCTGTGATTGGCTGCAGCCTGTGCTTGGCCTGTGATTGGCTGGAGCTGTCACTTGAACTGAACTGTCATCCCGGGAGGTCGGACTGCAGGAAGGAGACAGGAGTAATCGGTAAGTTAGAACTTCGTTTTTTTTTACAGGTTCATGTATTTTGGGATCGCAAGTCACTGTCCATGGTGCTGAAACAGTTTAACTCTTTCAGCACCATGCACAATGAATCTCTCCCGACGTCGCGGACCGGAATTTTTTTTGCCGGGTTCGGCCAAAACGAGTTTGGCCGAACCCGGTGAAGATTGCCTCAGTTGTCGGGGTTCGCTAATCGCAAAGACACTCCGTTTGGATGCTTGGAAACAGAAAAGCACGTGGTGCTTTTCTGTTTCCATTCATCCTTTTGACAGCTGTTGCGCAAACACGCAGTTCGCACGGAAGAGCTTCCGTGCGACCTGCCTGGTTTTCACGCACCCATTGACTTCAATGGGTGCGTGATGCGTGAAATACGCAGAGTTATTGAACCTGTCGCGTATTTTGCGCAGCGAACAAACGCTGCGCAAAATACACGGACAGTGTGTACTGCCCCATAGACTTCTATAGGGCATTGCGTGCCGCGCGAAAACCACGCGGTCTACACGCTGCCAAATCACGCTCGTGTGAATCCCCCCTTAAGGGTAGATTCACACGAGCGTTGCGTTTTTGCGCGCGCAAACAACGCGGCGTTTTGCGAGCGCAAAAACCATTTGACAGCTGCGTGTGTCATGCGTGTCTGATGCGCGGCTGCGTGATTTTCGCGCAGCCGGCATCATAGAGATGAGGCTTGTCGACGCCCGTCACTGTCCAAGGTGCTGAAAGAGCTAACTCTTTCAGCACCCTCGACAGTGAATGCCGAACACAACAGCGAAAAACCTGTTAAAAAAAAAGATAAAGTTCCTACTTACCGAGAACTTCCCGGCCGTTGCCTTGGTGACGCGTCCTTGGTGACGCGTCCTTGGTGACGCGCCTCTCTTGACATCGGGCCCCACCTCCCTGGAAGACGCGGCAGTCCAAGTGACCGCTGCAGCCTGTGATTGGCTGCAGCCTGTGCTTGGCCTGTGATTGGCTGGAGCTGTCACTTGAACTGAAGTGTCATCCCGGGAGGTCGGACTGCAGGAAGGAGACAGGAGTAATGGGTAAGTTAGAACTTCGGTTTTTTTTACAGGTTCATGTATTTTGGAATCGCAAGTCACTGTCCATGGTGCTGAAACAGTTTAACTCTTTCAGCACCATGCACAGTGAATCTCTCCCGACGTCGCGGACCGGAAATTTTTTTGCCGGGTTCGGCCAAAACGAGTTTGGCCGAACCCGGTGAAGTTTGCCTCGGTTGTCGGGGTTCGCTCCTCGCAAAGACACTCCGTTTGGATGCTTGGAAACAGAAAAGCACGTGGTGCTTTTCTGTTTTC